>NC_140972.1:50833896-51031396 GCF_056783735.1 Eptatretus burgeri | reverse complement strand
TTTCTGAACTAATTATACCGATCGGGGTTTGCCCCACGCACACAAAGGCAGAATCGGATGAACACGAGCGCTGGCCACGTGCGTAATGGTGGATCCACGCGCACTGTACGGAACGTGCTCGAGAGCACGAATTTACCGCTCGCAATACTTTGTATCGTGCAGAGCGAGGCACGAATGGACACCTCTTACTGTCTGTGCATGGGTTCGCCATAACATCGTGCCTTCGGTCCTCGCTGGTGGCCGCGGATGTTCCCCATGGACGGCAAAACGTCTTCTCGCCTCGACGGCCAGCGAAGCTGCGATCGGGCGAGGGCATGTTGTACAGCTCGGGCCACGTGGCGCACACGGAGCAGGCACATTGACCATCGCTGGTCAGGGCGCCCGAGCAGGCATGCAAGACCGACGCCACTCTTGGCCGGTCATCAGGGCATGGCCCGGGGGTTCGTGCAAGGCAATTCATGGAGCGGAGTTCGGTGTGGGCGATTCGTGTCATGCCGTGAGGTCGGAGCGGGATGTTTTGCGGCTTGGGGTCATCTTGCCGGAAATGGAATGTTGCGGTTTCCGACCATCGCGGCCGGCTGGCACAGGGGGTTGGGGCCAATCAGAGCGCCCGATTCGGGTGATGACACAGCGTTTCGGGGTGGCCCCCCACCCCGCACCGCGGGGCCTATAAAGGTCCGAGCGGAGCCTTCAATCTCTCTCTGCCCTGCCTCGCCTCCCGCTCAATTTGGACTTCAACTCCACCTTCTGTCGTCATCACTTCGTCTCTGCCTTCTGTCATCACCTCGACTTCCCCTCCTCTTCACCGCCCACACGACGCTGACTCCACCCTCCCAACACAAGCCCCTCCTTCACACCGACGGTCGCATCGCATTCTCTGGACGACGCTTTGCACGAAGCAAGAGACGACGCGCCAGCTATCAGGGGGGTACCGCACCACGGAGCATTCCCCCAAACGTGTTGGTGGCGCGTTCGGGCAAGCGTGCAAAGGTACCGAGAGACCATAGCCTCAAGTCTTCTCCTTTCTCACTTCAATTCCTCTTCATCGGTGTGTGTGTGTGTGTGTGTGTGTGTGTGTGTGTGTGTGTGTGTGTGTGTGTGTGTGTGTGTGTGTGTGTGTGTGTGTGTGTGTGTGTGTGTGTCCTGGTGCCTGTACACATAAGTAAGACTGTAGAAGATTATTATTATTATTATTATTTCACATTAAATCTTGATCTGTGTCTGCTTTCACATTAAATCTGCTTTGTAAGTTGCTTGTATATTGTCGCACCACACCTTTCTTCCCTATCTCTGCTTGCACACCCCAATAAATCTATTGATCGGACCACATACCCTTCCTCACCTGCTTGTTAATAAATTACTATTCAGAATGTTCCCCGCTCGTTTTTGTCTTTTCCTTCATTGATCCAGCATGGTCCGAATCCTAGCTTAGCCAGGACTTTATTCCCAACAATCCGTTCCTTTTCGCCAGTACGTCTTTGGCAGTTTTGCTTGGCTGCATCCAATCCGGTTTGGACAAGGCGTACCGAGGGTGTGTTCCCCGGTAATTAAATAATGTGATTAATTAGTTAACCCATAGACAGGAGGACCCTTGGTCACGCGGTTGAGTTATTGGCATCCATGGTTGGTTCGCGACCCGCTGCGCCATGGAATTATCCACGTGAGTCTGGTGGGGAGCCGAGATAGCTTTCCCCTAGTGGTCTTCTCACCCGATCCCCGGCTCGCAACAATATATATGCCATCCAAAAGTACAAACTTGAAGAACATTTTGTAAAACCACATTGCATATTGTACTGTAATTATCTTTCCTCGAGCACTCCATCAGTGTGAGAATCGAAGAATAAATTAGGAATGAGGAAAGTTATTTGTGTTTATCAGCAAGTCCATGACCAAACGGTGGCAAAATTAGACAACGACTGTTCAGTGAAACAGACTATGAAGAAGTAAAGAAGAAAAAATAACATCAGTGTGTTTTTCCCAAGTGCAGTGATTCAAAACGGAGCGAAATATCTTCATGACTGTTTCCATGTTATAATTGATGGATTGATGGAATCTAAATTTATTATGTTTAGAACACCATCAACAAGAGAGAAGGGAAGGGAATTGTGTGTGTGTGTGTGTGTGTGTGTGTGTGTGTGTGTGTGTGTGTGTGTGTGTGTGTGTGTGTGTGTGTGTGTGTGTGTGTGTGTGTGTGTGTGTGTGCAGGCAAAAGTGAACCTGCAAGCGTGGATTGCTCGTTGAGACTCCAGTCGACTTGTCCCACTGGCTTCTGAACAGCACCATCACATTGCTCCTGGAATTTGAATTGAAGACCGGGTCTTGAGGTGGAACATAAATGTTGAGAAACTCCACCGGGCACCCAGCACGCCGCGTGTCCACGATCTCGTCCATCACGTGCTGCCCTGCGGGCGCAAGATCAACAATCATTGCTAAAGTAAAACAGCAACTCTCAATCGCAAACTGAGGGAAATGACAATGGATTACTTGTTTAAAATTCCATCAATAAGGTGCAGATGGTGAGTTCATCAACTAAACAAGCTTGCTGTACACGAGGTGTAAATATATTAGCAGTCTGAGGAATTTTGGGGATTTTTTCAGGCAATCGTTGTTTGAGAGGAATCAGAAATCAGAGAAACCTTTGTGGTGTGGTAAAGCCCCACAGAGGGATTGAATTGCACAGTTTAAAGCCAAACTAAGGTTGTTTGAACACTTGATTGAGAAAAAAAACATTGCAACATCAGTGTTGAGTCAGTTTATTCTAAATTTGCATAAATGCAAAACAGTAAAATGCCTCCGGTTACTCCTCGCATATGTTATATCACGTCTGCTCGTGCTATCTCTTTACATTGGTCTGAATGTTTTCATAAAATTTCAACACCAAAAAGAATGATTTATCAAAAAAAACTGCCAACGATAGTATGTTTAATGGGAGTGGTACCAAAGAAAACAGAGAGGACAGTGCGGTTGCTGCTGGAGGGAACACCTTGTTCCCCCCGCATGATGGTTCGGCTCACGGCTCGTGGGTTGGGCAGTGAAGGTTCTCCTCTGGCATGGTAAACGCCGTCGGCGTAATGTGCTGATGCCAACCTCAAGAGTTTGGTTCCTTTGTACCCGGGGAAAGAAATGGTGGGATTTTAACACGGTCAAAGCCGACATTTCAACATTGATCGGTCGATAGGAAATAATGCTCACGAGTATGTAAAATAAAACATTAACATGGCTGTCACAGAATTGGTCTGCAGTTAAGAAGAGATAGGAACATGTTAGGTTGAATACCTTTACTTCCTCCTAATGATGTTGTGAATGATTCCTCCTAATGAAGGAAATAATGCTCACAACAATGTAAAATAAAACATTAACATGGATGATCAACAATAAAGAAAAACTAACAAGCTAATATTTGCCCGACAAACGTGTGTTCATTTAATAATGTACAATGCAATTCTATACAATATATACCACACTCTAGATTTTCGAACATGCAATAAAAATATACATGTGGTCAATAAACAAAACGAACAAACCAAAGTTTAGATGGACAAAAGTGTTTTGTTTTTAAAAATACAATCTACAATCTAATAAATAAAATTTGTCATCTGTCTGTCTGTTTGCATGTTCACATTTTTCATCCAGCACCTCAGCCTCTAAAGGCCCCGAAGACCCTCGAGGCCCTTTAGACCCTTGAGATCCTGAAGACCCCAAAGACCCATAAGAACATTTCACAGCTCGAAGACTTTTTAAACCTTTAAGACCTAAAAGCCAATTCAGATCCCAAAGACCCTTAAGACTCTTTAGACTCCATCTATCCATGAAGTGTGACTATATTTGACCCCAAAGACTTGAAAGACCTCAAATAGCCTCAAGCCCCCAAAGACCCCAAATATCCTTGAAGATCCTGAAGAACCAATAAGACCATTAAGACCCCTTTTACCTTTAAGATCCTTTCAATACATTAGACACCTTTAGATCCCTTCACCTTTGAGACCTCTTATACCCTTCCCTCCAGGTCTTCAAAACATCTGTTCACCACCATCTCATATCTTCTCCCATCCAAAACTACGATATTTTCTACCCCTACGAATCCACCCCAAACCCACCTCCTTCAAATTTCCTGCTTTCCTTCCTGAAAGTCCCTGGCGTGTCCATCTTGTTTACCCCGTGTACCAAGACCCATCTCTCTCCCTTCCACAGACCTCATGTCTCTGTTCCACACTGTTTTTTTCCTTCCCCCTCCCCCCCAACCCTACCTCACCTCCTTCCTCTCCTTGTTGTACGTTGTGTGTGTAAGGTCTCACATGAGCCTTGACAGTGTATACAAAAAAAGGAGAAGTACCCTTGAGACCATCTCAAACCTTTCAAACGCACACCATGCAAACATCTTTAATCTTCTTGCAAAACACAATTGTACTATTTTTCAGTAAGTAATGTGCAAACTCGACCCACCCAGGTACTATGATATCTAAGATATAAAAAAAGAAAGTTGGTTTACTTCTGCATTTGGGCTCTGCAGGAACCAGTGCGACCAAACTTTGTATGGCCTCCTCGTTATTCCAAAGGAAGGTCGAGAGCTGTTTGGATGTTAAAAAAAAATTGACCCAAGATAAAACCAAGTAATTGGCCTTCAGACCTCGATTGGGTCTTGTGCTTGTACACTGCGGTGTTTTTTTTCCTCCCTGGGAGCGATCAATGAAGGTTTTGTGAAGATTGTATGTTGAGGTTATAGTGATTTTTTGTCAACAACACAAATTTAACAAGAAAAATAGCAATCAGAGATTGCAGACCTTCACCAGGACTTGTTTTGTGTGGTGTTTTTGGAATTGTGTGTGGTGTATTTTCTGTGGCATTTGTGTACTGGTGTGTTATCTTACTATAATTCACCGTCTGTCTGTCTGTCTGTTCCCAGGTACCGCAAAATCGGCTGAACCGATCGCAACCATTTTTTGAGTGTGTCATCCTGGGACCCTTTGGAGTATAATAGGCGTAAATATAATAACATGACCCCCTTGATGGTTACCGTAGGGAGCGGGTGCTTCGAGTGTAATTAATGAGACCTAACAAGAACTGCAACTTTATAACTGCTGGTCGTGATGACCAGGTACCAAGATGTCCCGCTTTGATGCAACCCCACTTTGATCAGACACCTGACCCTGACCCATGACGTTTATTATTATTCAATTGAATCAAGAATGGGAATAAAATAAATTCAAATCTAATGGAGGACTAAATCGGTACAGTCATGCATTGGAGTCATCAGAAGGAACTCAAACAAGCAAAAAGCAAAGATGGACAGATCAGGAAGAACCTGGATAGGACTTGGGTTTCAACTGCTACTCCTCCACCCTCAAAACCATCCAGGCACAGCCAAGTGAGCCTTATTCAACAACAACAAAAAAAGAACTCAGATTCAAAAAATTAAAGAATGCTGACTGCCAGACCATGTGTCCGATCAGGTTGAAATTTAAAACATGCATTCCCTATGACTGCAGGATAATAATTGTGAAGTTTCACGTCAATTGATGAAGGGGTTCAAGAGAAGGAATTTTATTTAAGATCTTCGCTCAAACCAATATGGCTGCCAAACCATGGAACATCAATTATTCATGAATACCCTGGTATCCCCAATACAAGGCTTGGGGAACATTTGTGTGAAGTTTCCCCTCAATCTGTCCAGCCATTCTGGATAAGATTTTATTGGCTTTTGGGTAAATCCAATATGGCTGCCAAACCATGTGACCTATGACGTCATATGTGTGAACGTTTTGTTCCTCATGGATAGGTGGTCGTAGTAGGGAAATGTTTGTTCTGAGACAAGACTCCCTTCGCAAGACCACTCGCATATACTTGCTCTCGCTCATTCCGCTCGTTTTCATTCGCTGTAGCTCGCTCACCTGCTCAATGTCTTATCTCAAAACCAACACTTTCCGACAACTTGTGTGGGGTTGATTTTATTTACTAAAGTGACGTTGAAGATGGTCTCTCATCTTATTTACTCAAACCACAGTGTGAGAGAGAAGACATCATAATCGACATCTTTAAACTTGAAGAGTGAATGGACGAATATTTGTTTATGTTCTATTTTAAGAAATAACTTGATTTTCTTATAACGCTCATTGCTATCTAGTATATAAACAAAGAATAAGTTGGAACTTTGTTCATGGTTTAAGTATTGTTGTTGAGTAGAGATGAAATTAAAAACCTCTTTCACTGTTCTGTCTGAGAACCTCCTGAGCCACATATCATTTTGCAATGGCAGTTGATTATTTTTCCATTGATTTCTTGACATGTGTTAAATCTTTCTAAACCCCCCCACTCTGTATGCTTTATTTACACTTGCCTTTGTTATTCCTTCAATAAGACCTTTTTGACATTTTCCACAATAATTAAGTTTTCCATTTAAATACCAAGGCTGTGATTTTCTCCACTCTTTAGTTTGGTTATTGCTTGGTTTATGTCGCATTTATATAGCAGTAAAAAAGGTGGCAGTAGTCCTTTAAAATCCCTCCAACCCAATTCTTTATGTATCACCTTTTCTAACAGGAGGGTTGCCTTGTTGGCTCTTCCTTGTTAACAAATTGCCTTGTTGGCACTTCCAGAAACCTCCAGTGTAGCAGTACTTGGACAAAATATTATGCCATCATGACCAATCATATTTGCAGCTCACACTCACAGCATTGGGGAATCTCGAGATTCCAACAAAATTGTGGCTCGTGGAAAATATATTTTGTGCTCGGAAACGCAAAGCAAGTGTTGAAAAACCCTTCTCATGTCATTTTTCTCAAGACCGCGTGGGATAATGTGTTCTATGAACCCTCTTGTCAGAAAAAGCGAAGACAAACATGCTGACCCACTGTATTTGAAGTTATAGATTACAAGATAAAACCCACACTTTCCATTTCTTGTGTAAAAAGCTTTCACTATCTTGTATATCAAATCCCAACTTCAAAGCATAAATTACACCATGGGTGCTCCGTACCTGCGCTTCCCCATTCAGTGCGAGCGAGATTGTTGTACCAGCCGTCAAAGCGCTGGATCTCGAACAGCGGGTAACCATCTGTGGGAAAAATAGGTCAGGGCTTTAAAAACAACACAATAGACCCACTGAGACCTCATTCCACAACACTTCACTTTCCTCCCTTTGTGATGTCAAGCATCCGTACTATTTAAGCTTCCTCCGATAACAAAGGAGGGGGAGGCATATTGCTGTTATCGGGTTTGTTTATACAATAGGTGCCCACAATTATTTAAATGTACCACAAAGTTTATTAGATCCCCAGGAGTACAAAACCATAATTGAGGAAAAAAAAAATAATTAAACAATAATAATAATAATAATAATAATAATAGTAATAATAATACCTTTCTGCGCTTTCAACACTCCAAATTTCCAAACTGTATCAATTTCCCCAAACTATATCTCGGAGCTGGTTGGGACTTCCAGAATGAAATTTTACTTAAATAATGTGAAGAGAAAGTATGGAGGGTTGACCTAACTTTTGACCTAATTTTAAGGTCATGACCTAATTAGACTTTTTCTCCATAATTTGACGGAAGGTTGTCCAATCAGAAGAAAATTATCCTCATTAGATAGACTCGAGCAAGCCGCCTTTCAACTTAATTTACATCATACCCCTCTGGGTTAAAGGTCAAGGTCTTACACCCCTAACAATAGTACGAAACCACCATTTAGGTTTTTCTCCATTTTTCTGCCAATGTCCGAGGAATTTCGGAATTAAATTTTTCCTCAATAATGGTAATACAAAGTAGGTGGGATGGACATAATTATGTTGAAGTGGATCTAATTTTTCACGTCACGACCAAGTTTTGACATTTTAACACATTTCAACAAAACTCGACTATGGTTTGTCTGATCAGAACAAAATTGCCCTCTCTCGATAGCCAAGAGCAAAGCATATTTATGCTTCATTACATCATACCCCTCCAGGTTAAAGGTCAAGATCAAATGGTGATCTGAAAAAAAACAAGGCTTTTTTGTCACCCCTTACTTTCGGCAATCTGGAAATTAAAGAATGCTTGACCTTTCAAGACCCAATTCCACAAGCCTTCACAAAGGCATTGCGGCAATACACACACCAGGGGCAGATCCACAACAAATTAACAACAAAAGAATCAAGTTACCGAATTAACCACACGGTTTCGACTGCCGGGGATCCACGCCCTCGGTACGCCTTGCCCGAACCGGATCACTCTACCGACTACCTTTCCGGATCGGATGCAGTCGAGCGGCCCTGCCAAGGACGTACCGGCAAGAAGGAACGGATTATCGGGAATAAAGACCCGGCTAAACTCAGATTCGAACCATGCTGGACCAATGGAGGAAAAGACAATTATGAGCTGGGGACATTTCTACAATTATTTATTTTCAATAAGGCGGGAAAAAGCATGTGGCACAGGAAAAAGGTTTATTCGGAATGTAATGCAGGGGAAAGATGACAGAGGTGTGGTGCGGCAATTTTACAAGCAACTTACAAAAGCGGAAACAGTGCAGACTTGACGCGAGATTCATAAAAGCAATAACAATCACAACAATGAAGATCTTATACAGGTTTATCTAACGGACAGGCGCCAACACACTCAGACGAAATAAACACAATGAAAAGCAAAGGACTTTTGCAGCCAGGGAGGGAGGGAGTTGAGGTCACAGTTTTTGGTACCTGAGCATTACGAGGAAGGGACGCTCCGTGGTGCGGCACCCGACAAAAGCTGCACAGTTCGGTCCACAGCCGCACGTGTGGTAATCGTGTCTGGCGGAGTTCAAAGAGGCGAGAGATGAGTCGGTGGCATAACCAGATTAGAGACTTGATCGAGGTCGTGGGAGCGAGGACCAGTACAGTAGGCAGGACATCGAGGCGAGACATAGGCAAAGCCAGGCAGCAGAACACTTTCACAACAATTCTCTTCAACCTCTCCAACCTGCAGTTCTCTTCAATGACCAAACAACTCGCAATTCTCTTCAACCTCTCCAACGACTCGCAAAACCAACTCGACAACCAACTTCTCTCCAACCTCCCCAACTTCTTCACAATTCCAACGACAAGGACCCTGAGGAATGCTTCGTACTTTATAGATCACGGGGCTCGGGGAGGAGCCATGGCGAAACCGACGTCATCATCCGATCCGAGCATCCCGGTTGGACTGGGCCTTCATGTGGTTCGCCTTTCTGGGCGGGGTTTCGGCCAGACGCTGGTTTGGTCCGCCCACCTGGGTGCAAAACGAACGTGATTCACCACCCACGTCTGCTTTGGAATAGACGGTGGAATACTCAAAGCGCCGGTCTACTCCATGGTGCACGTTGTGATTTTTCCTCAGAAGCGATCATTGGGGAGGGTACCGTGGGTTGTCGTGGATTTTTCCTCAGAAATGCAATGGAGTGGGGATAAAATAAAAGGGAAAAATGATTTAATAACCTAACTAAAGCCCATCGCAACGCACCCTTGCGTCTTCCCACTACACAAGGAAGGGATCTAACTACACGTATATTAATGGAATAACTGACTTGGGACAACTCTATGTTTGTATGCATACGGTTCCTAGAACCGTATCAATATATATATATATATATATATATATATATATATATATATATATATATATATATATATATATATATATTGTTGTGGTTACCAAATTCGCAAACCACCATTCAGGTCCCTTAGGTGAGGTATCTCGGTAAGTACATGTGTAGTTAGGCCCAAACCCGTTGTCTAGTGGGAATACATGTCATTTATGCGAGCTGCGACTCTTCAGGATAGCCGTTTTTCTTTTACTATCTTTATTTTGGACCAACCGCCATGATTACAACCACAACCACCACTTCACCACAACCGCCACGACCTTCCCGTCACACCTCGCAACCGTAGCATCGCCACCGTTCTTGCCCCGCTGTGGGTACCGGTGTTGGATTCGTGCAGAGCGCGCGTCGAACAGCGTGTACAAAATCACGGATTTTGTGCTTCAAAAACGGATCAAAAACGACACACGCCCACTTTTTGCCGTCCAATCGGTGAGCGAGGGGCGATTTGGCCCCGCCTCCAGGACGATCGATATATGCAAATTTGTGGATCAAAAAGCCTTCACGCCCACTTTTTCTCGGGCCAATGGGGAGCGAGGTGAAAGGTCAAAGGGAGGGGGTCAAAGGCGAAGCTACGGGGGGATAAAAGGACCGTGTTCGTCAGTCAGAGAGTGTGGAAGTCTGGAGCCCGAAGCCTGCAGTAGCTGGAGAAGCTGGAGAAGCTGGAGAGAGTCCAAAGAAGAGTCCAACGGGAGAGTCCAAAGAAGAGTCCAACGGGAGAGTCCAAAGAAGAGTCCAGAGTCGGAGAGTCCAGAGGCGGAGAGGCGGCAGCGGCGAAGGCAGACGAGGGGGTGCTCGCGACGGTGCCGGGAGCTGCACGCCCGAGGAAGGCCGGCAGCGCGACCTGGCCGAGGTGGAGACGCACACCAGGGATAATAAAGATCCTCTATACCCCGAGCATCAGCAACCCCCTCCTGTTCCCCCCCCGCGCTGAGATAGTGCGACCAAGGGGGCCCCTTTCCCACCCCCTGCCAGGCACTGTCCGCGAGGCCCGCGGAGTGAGGCGCCATCGCCGCTCCGCGTCTCATCACCAGACGGGTAGGCGCGACCCGGTCTCGGCCTCAGGCCCGCCTCATCCTTGAGGGTATTCTTTCCTTGGTTTTGGGTATGTGTTGTCGGCGCCGTCTGTGAGGTAGAATTGTATAAGTGTTGCCGTGTGCTCGGTAGTCGGTATTAGCTCTGCATTGTCTTCGCTTTTATATTTGCTTTTTGTGTAAATGGAATTGTGTTTTCTTTTTTTTGTGTGCTTTTGGTGGAATTGAATATGTGTGCTTCCCGTGTGCCGCGAATAAATGTGCTTTATTATTGAACTGTTCTCCCGCTTCGCTTCGTCTTTTTCTCCCATTGAATCCTCATCTTGCTTCACGTTAAGGGTTGGTAGTGGGCTGAATACGCCCGATAATTAATCGAACCGTCGAGGTCGACGATAACACCGCTCGGTTATTCTGATAGTACGGAACGGGTCGCTTAAGTGGCCCGTGTCCGAAGTCGACCTGCGGCGAGGTGCGATCGCCCGGTCTACCCTCCGCGTGGGTACTTAGGTAGGTCGAATTCGGCGAGCAACCCTATCCCACGCGGGGCTGATTGGCTCGATCGCGGTGAGACCGAAAGGTCCACCCGTGACTGGTTCCCGGCGTTAGTCCGAGAGGGTCACGACTGGATTGTCCGTCCGGTGGGCGACGTGCCGCGATTCGAGTTACGTGGCCGTCAGCACGCCGGCGGGCGCGAAGACCGCAACACTGGTGTCAGGTCGTGCGATACAAATTCATCGCCCTCCTCGCGGCACTGGTATCGGAGAACAGGAAAACGGGCTCTCCTGTCTCCGGCTAAATTCACGGGAATCGGTCCAGGGGTGAGAGAAGCGACCCCCGATTCCCTCCAAATTACGAGCGAGCAAATTAACCCTTCACGAGAAGCAAGATGGCGTCTCAAGGCGAGCGGGTGCCGGGTGGATTAGGTATGTGTAATAGTAATGTAGAATCCATGGCTCAGGACGAGATCACCGTGCAAGAGAAACCCGTACCAGAAGGTTGGGAAAGGCATCGATGCCGTTCATCTGGTCGGTTTTTTTGTTATAACCCCACCGCTAAATGTAGTCAGTGGGAGTGGCCAGGGCAGGTGACAATACAGCACGTTATGGAACTCGTGCAGAGCATAATTGACGGAATGAAAGAAGGGAACAACGAAATGAAGAGAAATACGCAACAAATGGAAAATAAAAAAATGGATGGAAACGCACTCGAAGCGAAAAACCAATTAAAAGAAAGCCAGGAGGAGACAGAGGAGGGATTGAAGGTCGAAACGGTGGAGTGTGAGAAAAGACTTCAAGACATGACGAAGAGAGTTGATAAGCTGGGACTGGAGGGAAAAACGGAGACAGAGGAACTGGGAAGACGGGTAGAAAACCACAAGCGCAAGCCGGAAGAACAGTTAGAAGCCAAAGCAAAGTCTGAGTGTGCGGAGATGAGAAAGGAATTGGAAAAGAAAGTTTCTGAGTTACAGAAACATCAAAACAAAGAGAGGGAATTACAAAACGAACTGAGAGTGTTAAAAGAGGAAAGGAAGAGAACGGAAAATGAAACTTTAAGAAACCACACTGTACAGATCGAACAGCTGGAAGCGAAGGCCAGACTAAAGAATGAGGAACAAGAAAGAGTAATGAAGGAAGAACGAATGAGACAGGAGAAAGAAATCAGTCAGTTGAAAGAAATGACGAGATTGCAGAAGGAGGAACAAGAAAGACAGTGGAATAGAAAACTGAAAGAGTATGAATTTGAAACTGAACGACAAAAGGAAAAAAATCGGTTTGAATACGAGGAGAAAGTAAAGGAGCAAGAAATGAAGCAGGAAGGAGAAATCAGGAGATTGAAGGACACAACGAGATTGGAGAGGGAAGAACGAGAGGAACAATGGAATAGAAAACAAAAAGAACATGAATCTGAGGTTGACCAATTAGAAGAAAAGCTGAGGCTGGAGTACGAGATAGACAAAGAACAGCGAATGAAACACAAACAGGAGATTAACCAAATGAAGAAAACCATGAAACTGGAGAAGGAAGGACAGGAGAGGAAACGAGGAAGAGTAATGAGACAGCAGCAAATGAAACACAAAAAGGAGATTAACCAAATGAAGCAAACCATGAAACTGGAGAAGGAAGGACAGGAGAGGAAACGAGGAAGAGTCGTGAGAGAACAACGAATGAAACACAGGAAGGAAATGAGCCAATTGAAAGAAACGATGAGATTGGAAAACAAAGAGCAGGAGGAACAGTGGGAAAGAAAACAACAACTCTATGAGTGTGAAATTGAACAACTAAAACGGAGGGAGAACGAACAGCTAATGGGGCTAAGAGAGAAAGAACGACTCAGATGGGAAAGGAAAAGGAACCAGGAAGAGACAGAAAAAAGGAACCAGGAGAGAAAATGTATAGAGACACGGGAGACAGACAAAATAGAGGAGAGACTGCACGATGAAGACGGGGTAAGTGACGCGCACACACACACGGAGGTAGTGGAGGACAATGGGGGTGAGCTCGCGGAGCGTGTAGAGACCCAGTGCGAGCACCTGGATGGCCTCCTCCAGGAACGAGGGGAGGGAGTCTGCCCCCTTGAGGCGAGTCACGACCAGGTGAGTTCGGTCGTGCTTTGCGAGGTTGAGGGGACGGGTGCTGTGGACGGGTGCACGGAGAGCTTGGGGGGTATAGAAGCCCCGGAGACCCTTGTGGGGACACAAATCCCCAGTGTGGTTGTCCCTGTGTGTGTGGTGCAAGGCGTGGGTGCGTCCCCGTGTGTGGAAGCGACCCCGTGTGTGAGTGGTGTGGTGGCGATGGTGCCAGAGTGCGTGCTTCCCAGAACGCCGGGTGTGGATGGGGCACCGTGTGTGAGTGAGGCCGTGTGTGTGAGTGAAACGGCCAGTATGAGTGAGGCACCACGTGTGAGTGGTGTGGTGGCGATGGTGCCGGAGTACGTGCTTCCCAGCACGCCGTGTGTGGATGAGGCACGGAGTGTGAGTGAGGCACCGCGGGTTAGTGCCCCCGCGTGTGTGGGTGAGGCACCGTGTGTGGAAGAGACCGCGTGTGTGAGTGTCGCCGTGTGTATGAGTGAGGTACCGCGGGTGAGTGCCCCCGCGTGTGTGGATGAGGCACGGAGTGCGAGTGAGGCACCGCGGGTGAGTGCCCCCGCACGCGTGAGTGAACGGCCGTGTGCAAGGTCGCTGTGTGCAAGGGAGACCGTGTGTGTGAGAGAGCGGTATGAGAGGGAGATGTCGGTTGGCATGCGGGAGCACGCAGCCGCGTCTCCCCGTGTGAATGTGATGGAGTGGACTGTGTGCGTCGTAACACGCAGGTGTGCGTGGGTTGAATGGCGACGACGACGGCGACATGCGAGAAACGAAAGCCGAGTAGCGGCTGTAGTTGTTTCGGGGACCGTGCCGGGTTCACCCAGCAGTGAGCAAGCGGTCCGTGCTGTGCAACGCACGAGACCACCACGTGCTCGCTTGCGAGAGTGAAGTCCCGGTCCGGAAACGCACGCGGTGGATTTGCCGATCCCGCGGACGGACAAAGTTTAGGCAGGTAAATGGATTTGGACCGGACGGGTTCTCCACGCGATCGTGTGTGTTAAGCTCCAACGGGCAAAGCACATGTGTTCGCGTGGGGAATCCCTCGAGACGTGTGGCTTGTGTTTTTTTTTTTTTTGCGCACGGTGACGTCATGGCTGCACGTGTGGTTGGAATCCGGCAGGAGGGGTATCTCTGCCGGATGGTACCGTCCAAGGAGGGACGAGGAACACGTGCAGCTGCATGACGTCACGGGCAGGTGTAAAGTGCGCGAGCTCTGAGTTGCCGCGCAGGTGCTGCGCATGGAAAAAAAAAAAAAAAAAAAAAAAGCAAGCCTCACTTTCGGGTGCACAGGATTCCTGGGCAAGGGGTGAAAGACCCCCTTACCTGGGCACAGGATGAAAACTAGTTAGGGGGAAGGGTTAGCTTAGTTAGACCGACTCCATGGGGCAGGGGTAAGTCCTCATGGAGTCCGTGGAATGGATTAGTTAGAGGGATTGTAGCCAGATTTAGGTTGGGAAATAAAATGATTTATTTGAGGACATGGACAGACTTGTGAATGTGTAGAGGGGACGTAGCTTAGCTACGTAGGTTAAATGGAACGTGCTGTAGTTTAAGGGACGACGTGGGAGCACGAGTTAGTTAGGGGATGCAGATAGAAGGATGGCAGAGTTCAGCGGTGTGTGTGTTGAAGAGTTGTGAGGTGAGTACATGGTGAGTGAGTGAGGCCAGCGGGTCTGTGTGTATGGAGTGAATGGGGAATGCATGGTGCGATGAGTGATTGGGGGGAGGAGTGACTCCCGCCCAAGGGACCCCGGGGTCAGTGTAGATTGAGTTAGCTGGGTTAGTCAAATTGAAAAATGGAGGTCGTTTTGTTGTTGGTGGGAAAGTAGGCTCGAGACCCATTTGGAGGGGTGCAGGAGCCCTGTTGACGGGCTTGGGAGCGTGGCTGCGAAAGGTGAGTATCGCTGAGTGGGTACCCCGGGCACCAGGCTAGTCGGCCGTGGTAGGCCATGGGCCCATGGGGGGCCGGGATAGCGTAGTGGGCACGGGTGCGCCTGCTTGGTGCGGGGGCCCGGGGCGCCATTAGCCGCGTGGGCAGTGTTGTGGGCACGGGTGACCCTCGGAAAGGGGCCCGGGAGGCCGGCCTGCCACGTGTGCGTTTCAGGGGAGGTGCCATGGGGGGCACTCCCCGGTGTTAGGGAGCTGGTAGGCTCGGAGGCAGTGTAGTGCCCGGGGGTGCCATAGCGGGAGAATCGGCAGAGGGTCGTGCCTGCCAAAGGGAGCCACGTGTCCCAGCCAGGAGACCGTGTGAGGGCACGGAGAGAAAATTGGGGGGGCGAGGCCCGAAATTGTGAGGACACCAAAACAGGCGACGGGAATCTGGGTTGTTAGAACCAATAGTTTAAGCGAGAGGCGCTTGTTGAAAGCCCCGGGGTAGTTTAACAGTTAAATGGTTAGGGTAGATTAGGAGATGTACCCCTCCACACCATCCATCCCCTCGCTGTCGTTGTGGGCCGCTGGACCCACTTTGGGTTAGATCGCCGAACTCTGGGGAGGCCATTCTGAGGCTTCGTTGGGTCTCGACACAGGACGTTAGCTCTCCCTTATTCCCCTCCGGGAATGGAACGTAGGGGTTGGGAGTAGGCTAGGTGACAGGATAGGTTAGCCGAACAAGGACAATAAAGGGGGTTAGGGGACGATTCATAGTGGGGGAGTAAAAATAAAAACAACAGAAAAAAATTAAGTTGGGGCTAAATTGGGGTTTGACAAATTAAGGGAGTGGGTAGGTACAGTGACAGGCAAAGGCGATAGGTGGGAGGGAGACAGGTAGGTAGGTCCGAGCCCGCCTTCCAAGTGGCCAGCACCACCGCACTCCCTCCACCAACCTCCACTGAACGGCAAGAGCTGGCCAACTTCATCGGCTGGCCGTGTTTTGCTTCAAGGCGGAGGCCGGCCAACTTCATCGGCAGCTGTGTGCTGCAAGGCCTGTGCCGGCCAGTTCATCTGCTGGCTGTTTTTCTTCGAGGCCTGTGCCGGCCAGTTCGTCTGCCGGCTGTGTTTGCCTGCAGCGGCCTTCTTCTGCGGGCTGTGTTTGCCTGCAGCGGCCTTCTTCTGCGGGCTGTGTTTGCCTGCTCACCTTTTCCATGCCATGCCCACTGCCCATGTTCACCAGCCCCGTTCAATTTTTGCTTTGCCCCCCCCCCCCTGTTCATTGCCATGTGCGCCAGGATCGTGAAAGCAACAGTTTGCAAGCTGCGAGAACTGCCCTGTTGGCAGCTACAACACGGGCCTGCAGTGGCGGCCCGTGCACCGTGTTTGCGTCCATCCATTCATGCATCCATTCGTTGTGTTCATTGCGTGTGCCACTTGAGCTGGCACGGAGACTGCGTTTGTGCAGCCCATGCACCGTTGTGGTTCACTGCATTCAGTTCAAACCGTTCATGCATCCATTCGTTGTGCTCATTGCGTGTGCCACTTGAGCTGGCACGGAGACTGCGTTTGTGCAGCCCATGCACCGTTGTGGTTCACTGCATTCAGTTCAAACCGTTCATGCATCCATTCGTTGTGCTCATTGCGTGTGCCACTTGAGCTGGCACGGAGACTGCGTTGTGCAGCCCATGCACCGTTGTGGTTCACTGCGTTCAGTTCAAAAGGGAAGGCCTTGGACTGCGTGTGAGCAGCCAGCCACGTTCCCTGTCACCTGCATTGTTTTGAGCCAGAGACTGCATGTGGGCAGCCTGGCTCCCTGCTAACTGCTTTCTTTTGCAGAGTTCAGTGATCCTGGGCCATGGTTTAGTGTAAAATTTGTAAGTTAAGGTTAAGATGTACTGTACATATGAGTGCGCCCCCGGCATGTCTGTCTAGCGCCGGCAATTTTATTTAAGTCGTCCGTGTGAGTGAGTTTGTTTAGATAGTTACGCAGCCCTCAGGTTATTTATTTTGGGGACACGAATACCATGAATGTCGCACTCAGGGATCCGTAGGTAAAATGTACTAGGGGAAAACTACACATGATGGCACACGAAAATTTGACGACTCGGGACGAGTCTGTAAAAAGGGGAGGGGGTAGTGTTGTGGTTACCAAATTCGCAAACCACCATTCAGGTCCCTTAGGTGAGGTATCTCGGTAAGTACATGTGTAGTTAGGCCCAAACCCGTTGTCTAGTGGGAATACATGTCATTTATGCGAGCTGCGACTCTTCAGGATAGCCGTTTTTCTTTTACTATCTTTATTTTGGACCAACCGCCATGATTACAACCACAACCACCGCTTCACCACAACCGCCACGACCTTCCCGTCACACCTCGCAACCGTAGCATCGCCACCGTTCTTGCCCCGCTGTGGGTACCGGTGTTGGATTCGTGCAGAGCGCGCGTCGAACAGCGTGTACAAAATCACGGATTTTGTGCTTCAAAAACGGATCAAAAACGACACACGCCCACTTTTTGCCGTCCAATCGGTGAGCGAGGGGCGATTTGGCCCCGCCTCCAGGACGATCGATATATGCAAATTTGTGGATCAAAAAGCCTTCACGCCCACTTTTTCTCGGGCCAATGGGGAGCGAGGTGAAAGGTCAAAGGGAGGGGGTCAAAGGCGAAGCTACGGGGGGATAAAAGGACCGTGTTCGTCAGTCAGAGAGTGTGGAAGTCTGGAGCCCGAAGCCTGCAGTAGCTGGAGAAGCTGGAGAGAGTCCAAAGAAGAGTCCAACGGGAGAGTCCAAAGAAGAGTCCAACGGGAGAGTCCAAAGAAGAGTCCAGAGTCGGAGAGTCCAGAGGCGGAGAGGCGGCAGCGGCGAAGGCAGACGAGGGGGTGCTCGCGACGGTGCCGGGAGCTGCATGCCCGAGGAAGGCCGGCAGCGCGACCTGGCCGAGGTGGAGACGCACACCAGGGATAATAAAGATCCTCTATACCCCGAGCATCAGCAACCCCCTCCTGTTCCCCCCCGCGCTGAGATAGTGCGACCAAGGGGGCCCCTTTCCCACCCCCTGCCAGGCACTGTCCGCGAGGCCCGCGGAGTGAGGCGCCATCGCCGCTCCGCGTCTCATCACCAGACGGGTAGGCGCGACCCGGTCTCGGCCTCAGGCCCGCCTCATCCTTGAGGGTATTCTTTCCTTGGTTTTGGGTATGTGTTGTCGGCGCCGTCTGTGAGGTAGAATTGTATAAGTGTTGCCGTGTGCTCGGTAGTCGGTATTAGCTCTGCATTGTCTTCGCTTTTATATTTGCTTTTTGTGTAAATGGAATTGTGTTTTCTTTTTTTTGTGTGCTTTTGGTGGAATTGAATATGTGTGCTTCCCGTGTGCCGCGAATAAATGTGCTTTATTATTGAACTGTTCTCCCGCTTCGCTTCGTCTTTTTCTCCCATTGAATCCTCATCTTGCTTCACGTAAAGGGTTGGTAGTGAGCTGAATACGCCCGATAATTAATCGAACCGTCGAGGTCGACGATAACACCGCTCGGTTATTCTGATAGTACGGAACGGGTCGCTTAAGTGGCCCGTGTCCGAAGTCGACCTGCGGCGAGGTGCGATCGCCCGGTCTACCCTCCGCGTGGGTACTTAGGTAGGTCGACCCGGCGAGCAACCCTATCCCACGCGGGGGCTGATTGGCTCGATCGCGGTGAGACCGAAAGGTCCACCCGTGACTGGTTCCCGGCGTTAGTCCGAGAGGGTCACGACTGGATTGTCCGTCCGGTGGGCGACGTGCCGCGATTCGAGTTACGTGGCCGTCAGCACGCCGGCGGGCGCGAAGACCGCAACAATATATTATGCATACATATTGCTACGAATTCGCGCCCCGCCGGCGTGCGAACGACCGCGTGAAACCAATAGCGGCCGCTTCGCCCACCGAACGTGCAATTCAGTCGTGACCCTCACCGAACAATGACAGGAGCTAGTCACGGGTGGGGGTTTAACCTCATCACAACTCAGTCCGCATTCTACCCATGCGAAATTGGGTCCGATCGCCGAATTGTCGATTTACCGAAGTACCCGCGCGGATAGAGTACCGAGGAGTTGTACCACGCCACAGGTCGACTCTGGACACGAACCGCTTAAGCGGCTCATTCCGTGCTACAGGGATAACCGAGCGGAGTTATCGTTGACCTTGATGGTTCAGATTATTTACCGGGCATTTTAAACCCACTACCAATCCCTTACGTGATACAAGATGGAGATTCAATAAAAGAAAAAGACGAAGCAAAACGGGGAACAATCGGACAAGCACATTTAATACGGGAGCACGGAAGGCACGTATATTTCAGTCACAGGGATACAATAAAAGCAATACACGTATACGTTTATGCAAAGAAAAAGACAAGCAAAGAACCAACGCAGATCTACAACCGAATAAGGTGATTCACACGGCAACACGAAAAACAGTTCTACTTCTCAAGACTGGCGCCACCCACAGTCATTTGCACAAAACCACAAAAGAAAAGGAAGTCGCGACTTCCCTGAGCGCGTCGTGCAGCCCTTGGCGACCGCAACTCCGAGTCCCTCCGGCGTGGTCCAATGGGCTCGTGCCTCGCGCCTGAACGTGTCGTCCGCCCAACCCGAACGAATGAACAGAACCTCAAGCAGGGACTCTCCAACAACTCTCGACAATTCTCCTCCAGGGACTATCGACCAGCGACTCTCTACAACTCTCGACAATTCTCCTCCAGGGACAAGGGGCAGGGACTCTCCACGCCCACCCTTTTGTGGGTTCCGGCTCCGCCCTTCGCTCCGCCCTGCCCCGTTCTTGGCTCCTCCTTCCTTCGAGATGCTTCCAGAAAATGCCTCGAAGGGGGGCGTTCCTCTCCCCCGGCCGCGTCACACCGCGCTTCCGCCAATCGGGAGAGGACGCGCTACCCCCTCCCCCTTTCTCACCAAGCGCGGGGAAAAATGGCGGGAAAACCCCACAGGCGTTGTTGGTTTTCTTCTTCATGCGCCGTACGACGAGGGAAGGAAGATTCGGGCGGGAGATATTTGCACGGGCGTTTTGGGTGGGAGATCTTGGCAGGAGATATTTAAGCGGGAGTTTTGGGCGGGAGATGCCCCTTCGCACCCTTGTTGCTGCTGCCACTCCGCTCCTTTCATCCGTCCTGTGGAGATCATGACCGCACGGTGCTTGATGAATGGCGAGTGGCGAAGATGGTGGTGGCGTAGTTGTGGAAGGTGGCGTCGTGGTGTGAATGGCGTGATTGTTGGCGTCGTGTAGTGAATGGCGTGATCGTTGAGATGTTGGTTGTGGCGATGTTCGTTGTTGTTCTTGCACCAAAATAACGACAGCAAAAGAAAAACGGCTAACTGAAGAATCGCAGCCCGAATGGATCACATATATTCCCTCTATACAACGGGTTTGGGCTCACTCCACATGGACTTTCCGATATATCTCACCTGAGACCCTTAATGGTGTATTGCGAATTTCCACAGCCGTAACAATATATATTCGCGTGTATCCACTTGCGTCGCTCACCTCACCATAAGTTGCAACAGTGGGACAAACACCGCCACTTAATTCAAATCCCCTCACTGCCACGTTACTGAAAACAACTCACCACTACCTTGATATTCATACCTCACCACCACGAAACTGCCATGTTATTAAGAACACCTCACCTCCACATCATTCAAAACAACTCCCGCTGTGCAATTCAAAATGCCTCACCACACATTGCTTTCGAGACAGTCTTGTTATAACTGAGGATAAGTACGTGAGTTGTCGTGTTGTCATGATTTACACCAAGTCGAATTCATTTTATTAAAAATTCAATTCTAATTTTTGTTATCAATTACAATTTTAATAAGCAATTTAGGTTGAAGATTTAAGTTTACAAAAAATTGTTTCTTCAAAAATAACTAGCATAACCCACGCTCTGCGCGACATGTTGGGGTGGGTGTGTTTGAGAAAGGAACTGATGCAGAGTATCAGTAGTAATTTTACTTTAATGCAGTAAGTGGAATACGAGTTCAGTTTCAGAACCATTTTATTTACTTTTTTTTTGTACCATACACCTCATATGGTCTTTGAGAAGAATGTAAGCCGAATATCACGTTACTCGAGCGCATAACAAAGTCGAAGAGAGCGCGACACGAAACCACAAACTCGGAAATAATATACAAGATGTTTTTTGGTAGTTACGGAGGAAACACACTGGCGCGCACACACACAAATTTATGTGTGCACGTGTTGAGATATATGTATTGTTGCGGAGCCGGGGTGGCGGGATTCTGACCCGGTCCCTGGTGCCAGCCTCGCCACCACCGTCTCCGGGAATCTATAACGCCGGCCGGCTCGGCACAGGCCTCGGGTCACGCGTCTTCAGTCGCGATACCAACGTAATCCTGAACCTTACCAGTTGGTGAGATAGAACCCCTGGTTACAGACTGGCTTTGTCAGAGACCGAGCGGAGCCTACCAGTCTGTAAGGCCTAAGTCACATTTGCTCTACGGCGAGGATACGGCGACCTCTGAATTGACAGAAATGTGCGGTGGCCGCAGAGTTTCTGCGGTGGCCTCAGGGTGGCCCTATGCCGTTTGGCTATCTTTTACAGGCCGTAGGGGTCGCCGTGGAATTATAACGCGGAGTTAAAACTTTTTTCACCCCCAAAAAACCGAGTTATAACCGAAAAAAAAACTGGTAAAAAAAAGAAAAAAAATGAACCGACTCGTTACCGTCCGTCTGGCCGCATGTTCGCCTTAGGGCTCCCCTGCGGTGGCCTTGCGGGCACCTTGAGGCGACCTTGCGTCTGCCATGAAATTTCTATGGCCGCTGCAGGGCCCCCTTCAGGTCACCGTGCGACATCAAATCAAAGACCGTACGGCAACCCCACGTTTTCGGTCTCCACAATTTCTAAATACGCCGTGCGGCTCCCCGAAAAATAAAAACATATGTGACTGCCACATTGTGTGACCGTGGAAATACTGCAGCCGCCCTATAATTGCTAGTGGCCATAGATTTTGGAGACCCCACGGCCGCCGTGGCAAATGTGACTTAGGCCTAACCACTTTGGTTTTATACGACAATCGAACCGATCGTTCCTTGACGCGACACGCATTAATCCATAGCAGTAACTTCTTAAGAATTAACCAGATTTATTGGGGAACATCAGGGATCACAACACAAGCAATAAACATGACAATGGTTTTATTAACAATCAATCCGTTCTTAACTTGGGAACCACGGTCTAAAGTTTTCGAGGGGATCACGACTGAAATATGCCTTAAACAACACATGCAGCCAAAACAGACAGACAGACAGCATGCATGCAGACAGAGTACTTGGTGATGGCTCATGGACGAGAGGAAAGCGTCAAGAAGCACGAATGTCGCTCGAAACAAACAAGCGGGTCCACGGGTTCGAACTCCCAGCTCGAACGCGCCGCGCGGCAAGAAAATGGTGGCGCAGCACTCCCGCTCCCTCAATGCACCATGTGCGCGGTCTCCGCATGCTCCGACCTCGTGCAGGGTCGAAGATGGGCCTCAGCTGATCTCTCTCACGGTCGGTCCAGCACCCAAATCCCGGCCCGGCCTGCCCTCCAGACAAGGCCCAAATTGAGGTTGACGGGCTCCGGCCAGCGGATCGGCAAACGTGATGAGCCGTTGGTGTGTGAACAAGTATGGGGGCTCCGCGGCCAGACGCAGGGCGAATCGGTCGATCACCTCCCCGTACGAGTCGATCGTCGACTCCACGTCCAGGCAGCCTCTCAAAGCAGACTGCAGTTTCCCAAACTCAGAACTGAACCTCAACCTGAGGCCTCGTTGTTTCTCTCCTTTTTAAAACACGTCACGCCTCGGGAGCGACTGTTTCCACACACCGATCTTTTGTTTCTTCTCTCGGCGACTGCCATTCTCCAAACTCAGAGCTCACTTGTTGCCCTCGTTTCTTCAACCCCCTCTCCAGGCGACTGCCGACAAAAAGCCCCACCCCTTCGCGTCACTGCCTCTCCAGGCCACACCTCTCTCTCTATGCTACACCCCCTCAGCCGACTGGGAGGGGCCTATTGTCCGTCGAGGGGAAGAAGAAGATCGAGCCCCTATTTCACCACAGTATGAACATAAAAACAGTCTTTTACACCTCCCGACACACATTTATCGTACACTTTACCAAGCAACCTATCTAAACAGGCATTTAATGGGGGATCTGAGCTAATCCTATTTTTAGTTGTCCCATTAAGGGCCATTTCCGTTACAGTATATATACACATACATACAAATATGCCTGTGTGTGTGTGTGTGTGTGTGTGTGTGTGTGTGTGTGTGTGTGTGTGTGTGTGTGTGTGTGTGTGTGTGTGTGTGTGTGTGTGTGTGCTGGAGAACACACACTGACAGAAGAAGAACACGATTAAATAAATTTTAAAAGAAAATTTCATGTGTTGTTTTCGTCAAGTTTAGTTCAAATCCAAAGCGGTTGAGGATGGGCTTCGCATTTTGAAATGCTTTCTTGTTACCGCATCAATTTGTCTTCATTGAGAAACCTGAGCAGTCTTAAAGGGTTCGTAATTACGTTGTCAAGGGACATTCCTCGCAAACTCCACAAATATTCTCCACTCCATTGGAAAGAAATCATCTGACAACAGCCCTGTGGTCATTTGCTAATATACACACACACACACACACACACACACACACACACACACACACACACACACACACACACACACACACACACACACACACACACACACACACACACACACACACACACACACACACACACACACACACACACACACACACAGAACTTAGCAGTGGCACTTTACCTGCCAGCCAAATGAGACAGCAAAGGGTGAGTACCAGGTAGGCATTGGAGAGACACCTGGACATCGTTACGAATCCACTCTGTGACCTGCACGCAGACAATCGGACAAGGTATAGCATTCTCAGTTTACTGTCTGGAGCGTGCTAACGCTGTACGTTTGATGTAACCCTCAAACCACGATCTTATTTTAGCAATGTGTTCTAATTTCCAACCCTTTCTGTGAAATGCAAGCTCGATACCTGTGTGGCACGTAATAACCCCTTGCAGTCTTATAACATCATTGTGACGCACCGTCGTAATTACGTTACGCCAGGGACGTGGGTCATGACCCTTTTTGCAATACAAGTTTTAAAATATTCCCACTCGGGATAAAGTATAAATAATAGGTCATTATGTTTGTATCGAACGCTGATTGTATTTTATCACGTTCAGGTAAGAACGGTGCCGAAGATTGTCTCAGTGAATGATTTAGTCCAAGATAAGTGGATCAGTCAAAGCGAATGGATCTCAGCAAAGAGGCCACCACATATTTGGAGAGTACAATGTATAAAGGGTCCTGTTTTCGCGTTGTTGTTTTAATGTTGGCGAACATTCACGCATCACTAGATTGACACTGATTGCAGGGACTCGGCGGGATGGAGCGATGGAAAAGTTTACTTAAAGTTGGATTTATCTTTGCCATTTAGTTTCTGTGTTGTTATCAAATCCTAAGTAATGAATTTTAATGCAATAAATCTCTAAATGATCGTTCAGATGTTCCTGAGAATATAAACATGTCTGGTTGGAAAAAATATTTTTTTACATGAGAAATCATAAACATGACCGTCAACCAAACATATTCGGAATATACAATTATGGGTTAAAAACAAAAGTTAAAATGCCATGAAGAACCCCATTTTTTATGATGCTACATCGTCATTTCAGACTGCAATAGCATAAACCTTTTGGATAAAGATCCACGTACCTTGCCATCCCGAGGATTCTGACAGTAAGCTTGTCTGATGTAATCGACTATGTACAGGCTGTGGATGTGGAGCTTCAAACACCGAGCATTTTCATCAAGGAAGTCCCATATGCAAATGTGACACTAAACAGCTTTGATTGATAGATTACAGGCCGGATGTGAAGTGTATAAAAATCATGGTTAATGCAGTCTGATGAAATCATTTACTCTGAGGGACTGAGATTACATTGCTTGTGTTGTGACTGTGTCTTCCACTGGATGAGCTGGTGAGTCTCATGATAGACCAGTGTAGGGGTTTGACCCTTGATCGTTATAGACCTTTCTGTAGATTACAACCTTCCATAGCAAGTTTTAATCACTGCTTATACAAATGAGGTTTCTCATCACACTGTGTTGTGTAGCTATTTCAAAGCACGTCATTGACTTTTCAATCCGTCTTTAAGTGACAAGGTTCGAGATATTATAAATTGTGAGATTAAGAATGCTGATAGAAAAGTGAACAAGTGATTTACTCTCGTGGTTAAAATATCATTGTACATTGATATATTTTAAAATACATGAAGTTCGTGCCGTTATTCTTACAATGTATTTAATAGAACAAAGTGTAAAGTGAACTGATCATAAACACCAATTTGATATGCTTCATGCTAATGTCAAGCATGTGTGGAGTCCAATTTGCAGATCGACAAAAGTTTATACGAATGAAAACGAAAAAGGACAATTAATTTTTTTCTTTCGATGATTCGATATTTGTCTTGATCAACTTTACTTCTTCAGCAGCTTTGAATGCATACATAACACGAGTGAGCAAGAGATGAGATTTTAAATTTGTAGTTATTTGGATACGCTCAACATTCTTGACTGGTTATTTGCTGACAAAGAAACACCTTCAGCAAAGAATAAGGAAAATGTCATATTATAGAGGGTGTAGCGATGGCCTCAAGGTGAGGTTTAACCTAAAAGAAAGTGTTACATATATGGATCGTAATCTTCAGGAAGTCAAACTAGTCTCCAGAACTGCCACGTCCACGTTGGATTGCTGCCTCATCAATGTCCCATTTGTATGGACTTTTTAAAGACACATACTAATATAGAGTAGGTCAAACATGACAGACATACCATGTATCTGCTCTTTTGCTTGATCTCTCAAATAAACTTTCTACACACCAGGAATGGGGATCAGATACAGCTTCCCACCTTTCTACGCTGAGCGTCGCACACCTGTGATGGTGTCCTTCGACGATGTTATCACCATAAGCGTGTTCTGCGTGGTCGGCCTGGCCTTTCTGCTCATCCTACCTGGAATCCGTGGACGCTCAGTGAGGACACCTATCTTCTCTCATATCTACATCTCTACATCCATACCGAGTGATCAGAATGTTGGCACATAGTCAAAAAAATATTATTCTTTGAACATAATTACATTTTTAAAGATATATTTTATTGTTGTTCAGTGAAAAAAATTCCCAGCTGGCACAGCTCCATTGGACTTTAGGTTGGGGATGGGTTGGCATTGTGGCGATTGGCCATATGCACATTGCAAACATTGCAAGAGACGGCTGGCCTTGTGTATATAGCCAATGTCTGATCAATGTTGCATGTTATTCTGCTAACAATGGACCAAAGTTTAGCTGATGCTCAAACAATTTGCTCCAACAAGAATGGCCTGCACTGTTGGGCCAATGTTGGTTGATCACACTGTGCCAGCTGCAATTGTTCCTCCTCTGAAGCAGCACCGCTTGTTCACATCTGTTCAGGTTTTACTTTCGTTTCACCACGACTTTTTACATGAGATTGAATGATACAAAAAATGGAAAAGAAAGAGTCACACCTTTTTCTTACCAATGCGTAAACCGTGTTTTTTTTGGAGAAGGCAATTGGAATTGTCAATCGTTCAAAATAAAAAGGTGCAGTCAACAAATGTCACAAACACTGGTCCAACGTTAGTCCCATGGTGTTAAAGCTTTGGGACAATGGCAGTGCTGAAGGTTGCCCAACGTTAACTTAACGCCGGTGCATTAGATGTGAATGAAAAATTCATATACTTAGTTCGACTGTCCCAATATTGAATGAAAAAGGAAGCGCACACTTGATCTCAAGCAATGTTTTGTTTGTGGTCCATGAACTTGCCAGAGTATAGCCTTGAAACGAAAGGGTATGTTTTTCATGTTTGATCCAAAATTCTTCAAAATTAAAAATTCTTCAAAATTCAAAAAAAAAAAAAAAACAAACAAAAAAAACAACCCTTTCTCCCTCCAAACCAATGAGTACCGATCCTTCTTCTCCTTCCTCTTCTTCTTCCTCCTTCTGCCGGCACACCATCTTTCTTCTATTTTAGCCGACCCAGTCTCACCATTACCTTCACGATTTCTTCCTACAACCTTCCATTCCCTAATCTTACCGAATCTTCATAAATCCATCAAATATTTTTTTTTTTACCTTGTACCCTTTCAAACGAAACACCTGACACCACATGTCTCTCTCTCTCAACCCTCTTCCTCGTACTTTTCATTGATCCATCAGCTTCACTCTGCATTTACCGTTCCAAATTCACCACACACTTCCACAATTTTGATTCAACCTTCCCTTTTCGGAATCTTACACAATCCTTATTAAGAAAAATAAATAAATAAATAAATTTACTTTTAACAATACACCTCCCGTAACCAAGTGGTTCTGCCGTAACCACGTGATCTGTTTCTACCCTCCGCGTTTACCGATCCAAATTCACCATTCACCATTCACCTCATGATTTTTTCTGAAACCTTTCTTTTACCGAATTTTATGCAATCTCGATCAACAAATAGTAATAATAAAATTAAAAACGGTCTCTGATAATACTTCATCTTCCTTTTTCACACGTGTGGTTCTCATTACTCCATAATTCACGACTCTTTCTATTTCAACAGATTGCTCTCAATTCGACCTTTCCTTCATACCTTGTCTAAAAAGTCCAACTGTAACAACGTTTCTTCTCTCCATTCTCTACATTCGCCTTCATTGAATCCCTCAAGAAATGTCGTAAATTTTATTTCTGAAGGAAAAAAAAAAAAACAGTTTGCTCTGAATGTTCGCTTTCCATCAATCATCCTTTTTTTCCAACTTCAGTGCCAATTCACCCCTCTCACCCTCCCTCTCCATGCAACCATCACACTCCCCCCCTCCAAGATTCCTTCTCACCTTTCTCAAAAAATTTCCCCTCACCTTACTCTCTCAACTCTCACCACTCACCCCCCTCACTCATCCTTCTCAAAGTTTCCCCCCCTCTCATCCACAAAGCTGCCTCCTTCCCAAAGCTCTCTCTCCTCCATCTCATCACTCCACCTCATCAAGTCCTCAACTGCCTTGTCCCTCACTTATTACTCCCCACTGTACCTCAACCTAGCACCACAGGGCCTTTTCTCCTCCTCATCCAGCCCCCTCCGTTAGCTCTTCTACAATCCTCCACACTCTTTCAACAACTCTCTGTCCCTCTCTCCTCCGCCCTTTTCCTACCCTCCCGTGCCCTCCCCTGCACCCAAAGCCTCCTCTCCTCCCTCTTCATTAACAGTGTGGACCTCAAATATCTAGGGCCTTTGCTCAAACCTGACGGATCTTTCCATACAGGTTGAAACTGACAAACCAGATATAATCTGCATAACAGAAACTTTCCTCCCTCAAGACGTCTCTGAAACTCCCTGGTTTCTCCCTTCTCCAGTGTGACAGACCTGAACCTCATCCTGGTGGAGGAGTTGCTCTCTTCATCAAAGATTCTTTTCCTCACTCCCTATGCACTGCCCTCACTCCCTCACACCCCCAGCAATACCTCTGGCTATGGCTTCCCCTCCACTCCCACCTCATGTTTATATGTATGCTGTATCGTCCGCAAAACAATGATGACTCCATTTACACCTCACTATCCAAAAACATGTACCAACTTCTATCCTCTCATCCGAACTCTCTTTCTCATATGCTGTGACTTCAATTGTCATCATGCAACTTGGCTGGGTGTGGGTACCTCTCTCACCTGCCATGGCACTTCAACAAAGGACTTCCGTGACTCATTGGGACTGACTCAATCAGTCAACTTCACGACCCGGATCTCAACCAATGGTACTCCATCTCTTCTGTATCTGATTTTGATAAATTTCCCTGAAAATATCTGCTGTTCTTCCTCCGCTCCAATCTGTTCTGACCACGTGCTTGTCAAAGTGGACATATCTCTGGTTGTTATTAGAGAACCACTTCAGCACCCTTGAGTCTGGCATTTCACTCAGGCTGACTAACAGGGTCTCCAGGCAGCCATCAAACTTCCAGACTGGTCTCCCATCACTATTTTCTCCAACATCAACTCGTCCTGGGAATTCTTTCAAAGAAATCTCTCTCAATATCTCTCTCTCAATATCTCTCTCTCAATCTCTCTCCCTCAATCTCTCTCCCTCAATCTCTCTCTCTCAATCTCTCTCTCTCTCTCTCTCTCTCTCTCTCTCTCTCTCTCTCTCTCTCTCTCTCTCTCTCTCTCTCTCTCTCTCTCTCACCCCTATCCCTCTCTCTGTCTGTCTCTCTCTCTCTCTCTCTCTCTCTCTCTCTCTCTCTCTCTCTCTCTCTCTCTCTCTCTCTCTCTCTCTCTCTCTCTCACAGATTTATCCCCTCTCTTCTTCAGTTGTCCTACCCTTCCTCCTGCCCTTGGTTCCCTGAAGCTTGGGGCAAAGCAGTTGTCCTGAAACAACTTGCCTTTGCCTCATGGATGGCAAACCCAACTGAGGGTAATCTCAGTTCCTTCCATAAAGCTCAGAACAAGTGTGTGTCTACCCTCAGGAGAGCCAGAAAACAGCATCTTTCTAATCTCAAGTCTGAACTCTGAAACCTCTCTCCCTCTTCCAAATCCTGGTGGCATCAAATCAAGTCTCTTTTTGGTGTATGTCCCCCCTCCATCCTCTCCCTTACCTCAAATGGCCACACTGCTGATACCGCACGTGAAAAGGCTGAATGCCTAAACTAGGTGTTTGCATCGAAATCTTGTATCCGAAACCCATCGCTTTCTGCACCCACCTTCCCAGTCACACCCACCTATCCCTGGACTCTCTGTCCTTTTCTTCTGACAAAGTGGAGAGCTTACTGTCAAACCTCGACTCAGATTCTGCAACCGGTCCAGACGGCATCAGCTCACCTGTCCTAAGTACAGCTCCTCTGTTCTTGCTCACCCTCTCTCTGATCTATTCCCCCTCTCATTTGCTCAAGGTCATCTGCCATCTGCTTGGAAATCAGCAAACATTGCTGTCCTGCATTAAAGGTATAAAAACAGATCCCGGCAACTACAGACCAATCAGCCTTCTCCCAATCATCAGCAAGGTTATGGAATCCATCATCGTTTCAGACATTAAATCCTCCTCTTCTCCAATGGCTTGATTTCCGATCATCAATTTGGATTCATACCAGGTCACTCTACCCTGGATATGCTGCTTCTGCTCTCCCATCAATGGATGGAGGTCCTCAATGCCAGACATGAAATCAGAGCTCTATCCCAAGACATATCGCGTGCTTTTGATACGGTCTAGCACACTACCCTGCTCACCAAACTCTCTTCCTGTGGTATCCAAGGCCATCTCCACTCATGGCTCGCAGACTTCCTCTCCTGTCGCAGCCAACGTGTGGCCGTAAATGGAGTTCTCTCATCCCCTCTTCCTTTCCAGGCTGGAGTTCCTCAAGGCAGCGTTCTGGCCCCTGTTCTTTTTCTGGTTTTCATCAATGATCTCTCCGACTCTCTGGAAAATCCTCTTTATCTCTTTGATAATGACTCCACCCTGTGCCGTACCATCTGTCATCCCTAAGACCAGCAAGCCACAGCATCTTCGCCCTTTGCAGATCTGGATAAAACCACAAACTGGTCCATCACGGAGAACATATCTTTCAATCCTGATAAATCTCACACTCTCACTATGTCTCTCCGAAAGGACCGTTTAGAACCCCCCCCCCCCCATCTACTTTCTCAACAATCCTCTGGAAGAAGTCCTTTCATTTAAGCTTCTGGATCCCACTATCTGCTATGATCTTTCCTGGGAAAGCCAAATTTCCAACCTGGCCACCAAAGCCAGTCGCCGAGTGGGAATCCTCTGTCGTGCAAAGTCCTACCTCGGCCCACCTGAACTCCTGATCACATACAAAGCTTTCATCCACAGCCTGATGGAGTACAGCTCTCCCTTCTGGGCTGGTGTTCCTGCCTCTCACCTTTCTCGGCTTCACACCTTGGAAACTAAGGCATTTGGGCTCATTGGTATCTCCCGCGATGAGGCTGAGTCTTTGGGCCTCTCACTCTCTCACCACAGGCAGGTCAGTGGTCTTTCTGTCTTCTAGCATCTCCTGTCCAGTCTTGCCCCCCATGCTCTGTCTGTGATACTGTTATAGATTCGGCGGTGGGAGGATTCACACCCCACTCCGGACACCAAATGTTGAAGAATCGGCGTCACTTAACAGCACCGCTGTCTCAGGGGTTATAACGCCAGCTAGTTCGGCACAGGTCTCGGGTCACGTGTCTCAGATCACGATACCAAAGTACACCTGGGCCTTACCAGTTGGGGATATAGACCCAGACTACAGACTGGGTTTGTCAGAGACCTCGCGAAGTCTGGCAGTCCGTAACCATTTTGGTTTTAAATACAAATCAAGCGGATTGTTCCTCAGCGCGGCACGAAGAAATTCAAGGCGGCAACTTTCATATGAATCAGCAAAATTTATTGGGGACACATCGGAGAAACACGACACAAGCAAACCATTCACAAACGTTATCATTCATTTATAACCCGCTCCTAACTCGGGAGCTACGGATACGGGTTTCGAAGGGAGCCCGAGTGAAATAAACCTTAGGCCTGGCCAACATGCAGACAAGACACGGAGTACTTGGTGATGCCTCATGGACGAGAGGAAAAGTGTTGAAGGCACGAATGCGGCTTGTGAGAAGCCGATGGTGTCGGATTCGAGCGCCCAAGCTCGAGCATGCAGCGTGGCAAGATGGCGGCGACGGCCTCCTTTTTGTCGGCACCGTTCACGCACGCAGCCTCGGCGCATCCAGCGCCTCGAAGGTCGACGGCACAAGAGAGAAAGATCTATGGTGTGTTCCAGCTGGTTTCTCACAAGGTCCAGTATGCGAATCCAGGCCTGGCCCGTACACCAGACTAGGCCAAATCTGGGTGTTGGACTCTGCAGGTGGATCGATGGGATGGAAAGACGCGTCGAGCCGTGCAGGGAGTCAGGACAGTCAGAGGCTCTGTGACTGGACTCAGGATGAACCTGTGGAGCTCCTGCAGGCTGGATCCATGGCAGAGGAGGAAAAGCCGACCACACCACTCCTCATCACGCAGATCGCCGACTCACCAAGCAGTTCCTCCCTTGCCTTTCGGAGCGGGCTTTTACCGGACCCCTCCGGGGACCCGTGATTGGTCCATCGTTCGAGATTGCAGCAGCTCTCCGCCAATGGGCTGCCGGCACGTCTTGTTGACTGTGAGGGTGCAGGGTGGGGGCTGGTTAAGAGGGGGCCAGGAAGAAGAAGACGCCTCTCAGTGCACCACCACTGTATGAACAATGGACAGCCTACGACACCTCCCGACACACGTGTAACATCCGATTACCAAACAACCTGGCTAAACATGCATTTAAGGGGGTATCTGGGCTAATCCTATATTTAATAACCCACTAAGGGCCCATTTCCGCAACACTACGCCCCCCCCCCGCCATATTTCTGCAGGGCGCTCAAGGTCCGCCAACAACTCCCTTCTGGTAAAACTCCCAAAATCATGAATCGCTGCTCACCTTCGCTCTTTCATACCTCTTTTTTCTTACCTCCCACACTCTCTTCAATCCCATTCTTCCCTCCAGGCCTTCAAAACAGCTGTTCATCACCACCTCTTATCTTTTCCCATCCAAAACCTCGATCTTTTCTACCCCCATTAATCCACCCCAAACTCACCTCCTTCAAATTCCCTGCTTTCCTTCCTGAAAGTCCCTGTAATGTCTATCTCTTATACCCCATGTTCCCCACCCATCCCTCTCCCTTCCACAGAGCTCCTTGTGTCTCTGTTCCCCACTGTTTTGTCCTTCCCTCTCTGCCCCTCGTCTCACTCCCCCCCCCACTGCTGTGTGTTGTGTGTTTGCTCTCATACGAGCCTCGTCAATGTATACAAAGAAAAAAAATCGTGTAGTCAGACTAAGTACAAATTATTGGATGGCTGTGCCTGTTTTTAAATATTTCCATAATCCTCCATCACACACAAACACACCACCGCCCAAAAGGTGTGGTTTACACGAGTTACATTAACACCAGTATGGTACGTCACTGTTTCTGCCATAATTGCTTTATCAAGAGGACAAAATGTTCAATATGTAATTTTTGATTTTAAAAAAAGAAAATAATATATTCTCACGACTTGATGTCAAAGGACACCACACCTGAAAGGATGCCAAAAGCGTCATTTAACAATTATTTGCAGCGATAGAAGGAAACAATGCAAGAAATAAAATGAGAAGGAAGTTAGAAAACAAATGAAAGAAGAAGAAAAAAAATAGCACAAGCACAAGAGGAGAAGGTTGTTTGCATAAATTCCACACATTTGACTGTATAATGATTAAATGAATCAGTCAAAAAGAAAAAGGCTGGCAGGGGGAGGTGCACATATTCCTGAGCTGGAGTAAGAATTGTAAAAACATGAGATGGGGTGGAGGGGATCGTGGTGGGGGAGTGAGGGAGGGGGGTGGTTGGGTCTTGCCCTCCAAGAAGATAATTTTTAGTCCTGTATATATTTCATTTCCTGCTAGGCTTTCGGTGCATTCCTCATCTCTGTGTCAACAAGCAAGTCTTTTTGATAAGTTATGGTATTGACATGCCAGGACGAAGCTCTAATTTTTTATAACCAGAACACTTGAAGTACAGAAACATCAATCAAAGCAAAGAAACACGTATTCTTCTCTTAAAAAACTGAACTGAGAAGGTTTCTCAAGACAGGGATGAAAATACATTTTTATTCATGAGAGAGGATTACAACATTCCCCAATGTTGTGATCATGCAAAATAATGATGGGGTGGGTCTGCCCCATCCACAAATTAATGATGGGGTGGGTCTGTCCCATCCACAAATTAATGATGGGGTGGGTCTGCCCCATCCACAAAGTAACGATGGGGTGGGTCTGCCCCATCCACCTCCCTGATGACAAACCTTGTTTGGATGTTGGAGTGTGCTTGTTCGATGTCAAGAATGATTGCTGGAAACCTTCAGACCTTATTGGCAAATTGAAAATATTTTCAAATCCAAGATGAAAATCGTTTTGAAATAAAGCAGATATCACAGGCTAATGTTTGCTTTGTGACACCAAAGAACATATGCAGGGAAACAAGTAAAACTCGAGCAGGATATCTCATTTGAGATGGTACAAGAGGAAGACAACACCTTTTGTTCCATACTTCGAGCATGACGTACTTGTGGTAAATCAAATGTCTTCAGAAGCTTCTAATTTTTTTTAAAGGAAAGAGTTTCGTGAGTGCACTCAACCTTCAGATTATCGAACGTAAAATAGTCTTTGAGACCCAGATCCACATTGCGCTGCCATCCAAACACCATGGAACCATTCCTTTTGGTGAGGAATTACCAGAATAGCCCTGAGACGCCAAGAGACTGTATCTGCAGCTTGCTTTTTGTATTACGAGGGAAGTGAAGCCATTTTACGATGCTGGTCACTGACTGCAGAACACAACCGAGGTGGCTTTAAGTTAGACCTCCAGTTATTACTCAAATCCAGAAATTTATCATTGGCCTGAGCTGGCCCAGAAGGGAGTCGGCGAAGGCCATGAAATTAGATATTTTCATTTTGTCCACGCTTGTGAAGTATACATTCTCCCTTCCAGTTTTAAGTGCAATAAACTTTGATTATCGCGATTTCTAGCCTGTTGTTGGCTTTATGGTTAAAGTGGCTGGCTTTAGATCTTAGGGTTTTGAGTTGCAGCCCCCATCATGCTGTTAAAACAACATGAGATGGGTTGATTCAGCCTGTCATCCTTCCGAGGTCGGCAAAATGAGTACCAGCTTACGAGTGCAATAAGCGCCTTGATGTTAGCAAAGTGTGGCAAGTAACAATTGTTATTCCTAAGTTAGTCATAAAATTGAGAAATCCATGAAATTAAAAAAAAGAAAAAATAAAGAAGAAAAGTATGAATGATGGGAGAAGAGGGAAAGGGAAATGGGAAATATATTTCAGCAGATTGGTGGAAGGGGAAAGAACGGAATGGTCAACTTGTTTATAGAACACTACACAGGTGGGAAAGGGAAGGAGCAGATCTGAACTTCCACCATACTTGCATAAGCAATAATCCGAGTTTGAGGGCAGTTCACGGTTACTTTGACAATTTATTCGAGACAATGTATACTCCAAATGACGACCAGCGTACTTAATCTGCTGCAGGTTGAAGGCCTATTCAGGTCTATTCTATTCTATTCAATGCAATTAGATGCCATTGAACTCGAGTAAATTTTTCAATTTGATCTCTCAATCTGATTTTTGACATACTTCTCTTTCTTACAAGCCCTTCTCTGGGTTCCCAGTTTGAAATGATTGTGGTTCACCAGTAACCCGTTTGTTTTGCTGTGTCGGGCTAACTTCTTTGAAATAAAACGATGTCCAAATAATAGATAACAATAACAATAATTAGATAAATTTTTCTACTTCTCTTTGAGGTCATAACCTGATTCTGTTTGAGGTCATGGATTTTACAATCAGCCCAATAAATGGATAATTTGGGGATTTGTATGAACTCGTGAAAATCCATGAACTTTGCACACATTTGGAGGTTGGTCCATGGAAGTGCCTTGTCGAGATATCGGGCTGATTCTGATTTCACATGCACTTATTGCAACACATGTTAGTGCCCCCAAAACATGACAAAACTGTCTTTCCCACTGACATGCCACCAATATCCTTGCAGTTTCTAAACAGTTTACACCAAGGGGCCTTCAAAGTCATTCAGTTTGGGATAATATATGGAAGCCATTCAAATTGGAACATTGTTTTCAACTTGTACAACTAATCGACTTCACACATAACCTGCAAATCTTCTTTTAAATTTTGTTGTTTATTTTTTCAAAAGTCATTTGTTACAAAGCAGCAAACCTTCACGTTTGGATTTTATAATTGTGACAAGTGATCAACTGCAAGGATGTGTTAAATCATTATTTTACATTTTTAGCTTTGTTATGCCCTTTCTGTAGTGATGCAAAAGTTTCACAAAAAACAAACAAACTTGTACTTCTGACCAACCTTCCAACAATACAACAATTAACTTCATGCCTGCAGCACGACTCGTTTGGACATGAATCGTGAATGTTTCAGGCCATGTTTTCACTGTGAATACAAACCATTTATCGTACATGTGAGCGATTTTACAAGTTCGTTGTTATAGTCAATAGTAATTATTTGATTGCATATTTGCTAAACCTGTGTGTGAGGACATACAACAGGCTTGGCAGGGGTGTTGCTTCATTCCAGGAAGCCAAACTGAGTTCACGAAACGATATAATATTGACATGGTGATGGAATGAACTAACTTTATACATACACCTGTTCATGTTTTGTTTTTAATCCCCTCTTGACTTTGTAGAGACTGTACTGGCTCATCAGGATTACGCTGAGCCTTTTCATCGGTCTTGTTATAATCGGTAAGTGCCATAAGAACTTGTGTTTATGATTAATAACCAGGGAATTTGTTCCTACCGTGTACAAAGCAAAGCACCATGACAGATGAGATGGCTGTCCCATCCGCACTTCCTTGTGGATATTATAAAAATTTAATGATATATCATGTAAAATGATTTCGGCCAACAGAGCTATGCATTTTTCTTCCTGACAACGATCAGGTTTATAACGAGACTAGCTTTGTCTGACATTGTACGACTTTATTAATCTCTCCAATGACATCTGAGCAATCGAACAAAGCACATGATCACAGGTATTTAAACATTTTGACCCCAAAACAAACGCCATTCTTCAGTGTACGACAAATTATGCATTATTTGCCTTTTTGTTTTTTTTCAAGAAAACTTCCTGAAGGTTTTTGCAGGTGGTACTGTGTGTAGTACACCTTCAGGCTTCCTCAATAATCATTTCTTTAACGTTTATTGTGAGTGAAGTAGCTTTCATGTAAAATTAAATTTAAACATGCATTTCAATAAAATTGACATTATCAAAGCTTTTAGACTTGCACGCCTCAGGATAAAACCACAAAGATGGGATTACCTGATTGGGGGAACCACAAAGCATCATGAATGAGTAGGCGGAAATGAACCATCATAAATAATGAACCGGTGGAAACTTAATGCTAATTATCTGACGGCAAGTTGCGAGAGGGGGGGGGGTGGTTGTGGTGGTGGTGGTGGTGGTTTTCATGATGACTCAAAGTTGACTGTGATGGAGTTGCCACACAGTCAAGCCATTAAAGTCAGAATAGATATAAAGTTCGACAAATTATTTCTGTCTCCAAAGAATAGGGTTGGTTGACCTGATATGATGAATGTGGCCTCCATTGCACGGAGGTGAGCGAAACTGCGTCCTCTACTCAGGATTTTAAACCATCCGATATGATATTTCTCTGCACACTGAGGATTATTCAGTAAATGGTGACCAATTGTGGAGGCACAGGGAATAGTTGTACTATGTACATTATTACAAGCCCGAGTTGATTGTCTCTGTTCGGATGACTGACCCTGTCTGATCCCCAAAGGGACGTGTTGTTCAATGCGATCCTTCAATCTTAAAGATGTGCGCCCCACATACCCACCATAACACTGGCACTGAAATTCATAAATAATCTTACTTATATGATAGGTGGGCAGAACATATTTTTGGACTGACGGAAGGAATTGGCGGGTAGTTAAAATCACTCGTGGTTGAACCGCATAGTAAGAATGGAACACTGTCTGTTTGATCTGATTTTCAAACCGTTGAGACTCTTTGCCTTCCCAAGATAGACGTAGGTATACCGGACATTTACCAGGTCCGATTATAGGATTATTTGGTGGGTTCAGGAATTTGTGTATATATCTATTGATGATCTGTTCAGGATACTCATAATCAAGAAGCATAGTCTTGACGGTATCATTTTCAGCATGGGGTTTATCTGTGGGGCAGATCTTTCTTGCTCTATTGACCAAGACACCAATCAATCCAATCTTGTATCTTGAGGAACTATAAGAGTCCCACCTGGTACACTATCCGGTTAAAAAAAAGACGGTAGATTTTGGTTTTATCAGCATCGGCCGATTTCTCAATGAAGACATTCAAGAAGGGAAGTACGCCGGAGTGTTCCCTCTCTGAGGTGAACCCTCGCGATGGATGGAGAGAGTTCAGGTATGCAAAGAAGACTTTACATGCTGAGGTTGACTCAAAGACAGCGAAGATGTCATCCACGTGCCGATAATAGACGGAAGGGGGTTGAACTCCAGGATGTGGATCTGCAAAAGCACGTTTTTCACAGTATCCTACAAAGATGTTTGCCAAGACGGGACCAAGAGGGGGTCCCATCACTACACCATCGATCTGAGTGTACATCAAATCATTAAAACTGAACTCGACAAGAACGGGTTGCCATATTCATTCATTCAAAGACAGACAGACTCAGAGATCGGTGGAGGTGTCAAGTCAGTATGATACAGAAGTTGCGTGCAGATTTCAATCATTTATCACAGTCTATTTACGAATGTCAGTGGGACATTCATGAATCGACTGGCTATATCATATGAGCACATTGTGGAATTCTCATTTAGGTGTGTGATGGACCAGATGGCATACGTGCTGACTGCAAGAAGGAATCCACAATTACATGTTCTGAGATACTGCCCAGTGCTGGCTGAAATAGTTCACATAACCATCTGACAAGTTCATGCTGTGCAGAGTTAATGAATATTTCTCTCCAGTCTTCTTGCTGAGGAATATGGAAGAGGCACACTTAAAATGTGTGAGGATAATAACAAAAAATGGAGTGGCACGGAAGGAGGGGAAGACACAGATCACTGTCTCTGACGATGCAGGCTCCATTCGCTAAAAAGCCTGAAATACCTTTCTGGTGGGTGTGGCTGGCTGACTTCCTTCTTCGCTCCTGGTTTTCATGAGATGTGCATCACAACACATGACATCAATATGTTGACATCATGGAGTAAAAGCAGCTTATGAAAAATTCCAAGCCTGAAAAAAAAAGGTGGAAAAAAAAGCAAACAGCCAAACATTTGAATTATTGTGTGAACACACATTTTACTGAACCTTGCTGCAAATAAAGTAGGAAACATTTTTACATTCATAATCACATAGCATCAACTTGGTCTGTAACAGGGACGACTTCATTTTGAATGCACATTGAAATATTTGCAGATAAAACAGGGCATTGAGCAATGCAAAGCTTCACTGGGAACATGGTACATGTATTGAAGTAGACATGATAATAAATGATCTACATTGAAACAGATCTATATTATTATTATTATACTACTACTACTACTACTACTACTACTACTACTACTACTACTACTACTACTACTACTACTACTACTACTACTACTACTACTACTACTACTACCACTACTCCCACTACCACACACACCAAGAATAAAAGGGAAAGAATGCTTCAAAGGGTGGAGGATATTATATATCGTCGAGGGAAGGGTGTGAGGGAGGGGATGAAGTTATTACCTCTTCCACCGAAGGTTATGTTTTCATCTGTCTATCTGTCAAGATAGCAACAGAGGTACAGACAAGGCAGCAGCATCCAAGGCCCCCAAAAGGATTTTTTTTTGCATACATTGTCAAGGCTCGTATGAGAGCTATCACACAATGCACAACAAGGGGGGGGGGAGGCATGAGACAGGAGGGACAGGAGAGGGAAGGACAAAACAGTGGGTAACAGAGACATTCGGAGATCTGTGGAAGGGAGAGGGATGGGGCGGGGAACACGGGGTATACAAGATGGACATTACAGGGACTTTCAGGAAGGAAAGCAGGGAATTTGAAGGAGGTGGATTTGGGGTGGATTAATGGCGGTAGAAAAGATCGAGGTTTTGGATGGGGGAAGGTAAGAGGTGGTGGTGAACAGCTGTTTTCAAGGTCTGGATGGAAGAATGGAATTGAAGAGTTTATTCCAAAGGGAGGAAAAAGAGGAATGAAAGAGTGAAGGTGAGCCGTGATTCGTGATTTTGGTAGTTTTACCAGAAGGGGGTTGTTGGCGGACCTTGAGCGCCCTGCGGAAATATGGTGGGGACATATCACAGACAGAGCAGGGGGGAGGGGGCAAGACGAGAGGAGACGGTAGAAGACAGAGAGACCATCAACCTGCCTGTGGTGATAGAGTGAGAGGCTCAAAGACTCAGCCTCATTGCGGCAGATACCAATGATTCTAAATGCCTTGGTTTCCACAGCGTGAAGCCGAGAAAGTTGAGAAGTACCAGTCCAGAGGGGAGAGCAGTACTCCATCAGGATGTGAACGAAAGCTTTGTATGTGGTCAGGAGCTCAGGTGGGCCGAGGAAGGACTTTGCACGATGGAGGATTCCCAGTCGGCGACCGGCTTTGTCGGCCAGGTTAGGAACGTGGCTTCTCCAGGAAAGATCATGGCAGGTAGTGAGACCGAGAAGCTTGAATGAAAGGACTTCTTCCAGAGGATTGTTGAGAAAGTAGATTGGGGGGGGGGGTCTAAACGGTCCTTTTGGAGAGGCATAGTGAGAGTGTGAGATTTGTCAGGATTGAAAGACATGTTCCACGTGTTGGACAAGTTTGTGATTTTATCCAGATCTGCACTGAGCGAAGAAGCTGCGGCTTGTTGGTCTGAGGGATGACAGATGGTATGACAGAGGGTGGAGTCATCAGCAGAGAGATAAAGAGGATTTTCCAGAGTCGGAGAAATCATTGATAAAAACCAGAAAAAGAACAGGGCCCAGATCGCCACCTTGAAGAACTCCAGCTTGGACAGGAAGAGGGGGTAAGAGAACTCCATTAAGAGCCACATGTTGTCTGCAACAGGAGAGGAAGTCTGCGAGCCATGAGTGGGGATGTCCTTGGACACCATAGGAAGAGAGTTTGGTGAGCAGGGCAGGATGCCAGACCATGTCAAAAGCACGCGATATGTCCAGGGATAAGGCTCTGATTTTATGTCTGGCATTGAGAACCTCCATCCATTGTTGGGCGAACAGAAGCAGCATATTCAGGGTAGAGTGACCTGGTCTGAAACCAAATTCATGAACAGAAATCAAGCCATTGGAAAAGAGGAAGGATTTAATGTCTGAAGCGATGATGGATTCCATAAACTTGCTGATGATTGGGAGAAGGTTGATTGGTTTTTGAGGATTTGGAGGAGGGAGAGAGGTTTGAAAGTTCAGACTTGAGATGAGAAAGATGTTGTTTTCTGGCTCTCCTGTGGGTAGACACACTTGTGCAAAGCTTTACGGAAGGAACTGAAATTACCCTCAGTTCGCTTTGCTTTCCATGAGGCAAAGGCAAGTTGTTTCAGGACAACTGCCTCGCCACAAGCTTCATTGAACCAAGGGTGGGAGGAAGGGTAGGACAACTGAAGACGAGAGGGGATAAATCTGTGCATGAGGGAGAGCAAGTTTCTTTAAAAGAATTCCCACGACGAGCTGATGTTGGAGAAAGTAGCGATGGGAGACTAGTCTGGAACTTTGATGGCTGCTTGGAGACCCTGCCAATCAGCCTGAATGAAATGCCAGACTCGACGGTGCTGAGGTGGTTCTCTAATAACAGCCAGAGATGTTTACTTTGACAAGGACGTGGTCAGAAGAACCAAATGCATTTTTTTTTCTTCTGATATTTTCAGGGAAATTTGTCAAAATCAGATCCAGAAGAGATGGAGTACCGTTTGTTGAGATCTGGGTCGGGCAGTTGACCGATTGAGTCAGTCCCAATGCGTCTCAGAAGTCTTTTGCTGAAGTGTCATGGCAGGTGAGAGAGGTACTCACACCCAGCCAACTGGCAAGATGACAATTGAAGTCGCCACATATGAGGAAGAGAGAGAGTTCAGATGAGAGGATATAAGTTGGTCCATGTTTTCGGATAGTGAAGTGTAAATGGAGTCATCACTGTTTGGTGGACGGTACAACATAAACATGAGGTGGGAATGGAGGAGAAGCCGTTGCCAAAGGTATTCCTGGGGGTGTGGGGGAGTGAGGGTAGTGCATGGAGAGTGAGGAATATAATCTTTGATGAATAGATCAACTCCTCCACCAGGACGAGACTCAGGTCTGTCATACTGGAGGAGGGAGTAACCAGGGAGAGATACGAGGGAGTCAGAGACATATTGAGGGAGGAAAGTTTCTGTTCAGCAGATTATATCTGGTTTGTCAGTTGCAACCTGTATGGAAATATCTGTCAGGTTTGAGCGAAGGCCCCGGATATTTGAGGTCCACACTGTTAATGAAGAGGGAGGGAGGAGGCTTTGGATGCAGGGGAGGGGGAGGGTAGGACAAGGGCGGAGGTAGAGAGGGGAGGTAGAGCGAGTTGTTGAAAGAGTGTGGGCGATTGCAAAGGGGTTCAGGGAGGGGGCCGGATGAGGAGGAGAAAAGGCTCTGTGGTTTTGGGTTGAGGTACAGTGGGGAGTAATAAGAGAGGGGGCAGAAGGCAGTTGAGGATTTAAGGAGGTGGAGTGATGAGATGGAGGAGAGAGGCCAGTGGAAGGAGGCAGCTTTGTGGATGAGAGGGGGGGGTGGGGGAACTTTGAGAAGTGTGAGTGAGGGGGTGAATGGTGGGAGAAGGGTGAGTGGGGAGAGTTGAGGGAGAACAGTGAGGGGGGAGTTTTTGAGAAAGGTGATGGGGAGGCTTGGAGAGGGAAGAGTGTGATGGTTGCTTTGAGAGGGAGGGTTGAGAGGGGTGAGTTGGCATTGAAGTTGGAAAAAAAGAATGGTTGATGGAAAGCGAACATTCATAGCAAACTGGGTTTTTATTTTTACTTCAGAAATGCAACTTACGACAATTCTTGAGGGATTCAATGAAGGCGAATTAAGAGAATGGAGAGAAGAAACGTTGTAACAGTTGGACTTTTAAGACAAGGTATGAAGGAAAGGTCGAATTGAGAGCAGTCTGTTGAAATCGAAAAAGAGTCGTGAATTATGATGGAGTAATGAGAACCACACGTGTGAAAGAGGAAGATGAAGCATTATAAGAGAGGGTTTTTATAATAATAATAATTATTATTATTATTATTATTATTATTTTTGATAGAGATTGGTAAGCCTGGTGTTGCCTGGTGGGGTTAGCCTGGTGTTGGCGTCTCACCTCACCAAATGAGGTTAGCTGATGGTTGATCAGGTGAATTCACTGATCAGGTGAATGAGGTTCACCTGATGGTTAGCCTCACCATCAGGTGAGGTTAGCCTGGTGTTGGCGTCGTGGTTAGGGTGGCGGCGTGGGATCCAAAAGATCCTGAGTTCAAGCCCCGTTGGCCGCTTGAATTAATACACCAGGAGGTTGACTCAGCCTGTCATCCTTCCGAGGTCGGCGAAGTGAGTACCAGTGTGCTGGGCCCGGTGTATGCCCCGGTTAGAATAGGTGTACCATATTCCTGTGTCGTAAGAGGCGACCAGGGTTGCGTCATGAAGGGCATCCGGCGTAAAAACTGAGCCAAATCAGTATGCGGATCATACAGATGATCCGCTGTGGCGACCCCTAACGGGAGCAGCCGAAAGAAGAAGAAGAAGATTGCATCAGGTGAGGTGAGGGAAAGGTTGAAGAAAAAATCGTGAGATGAATGACGAATATGGATCGGTAAACACAGAGGGTGGAACCAGATCACGTGGATGTGGGAGGTGTACAGTTAAAAGTGAATTTAGTTATTGTCATTTATAAAAATAAGGATTGTGTAAGATTTGGAAAAGGAAAGGTTGAAGTAAAATCGTGGAGGTGTATGGAGAATTTGGATCGGTAAACGCAAAGTGAAGCTGAGTGAATGATTCCATTTTGGTGAAGATCCGGATTGTGATACTAGAGTTTTTCAAGCGATTCTTCACCATTGAGAGATAGGACCAAAAACGATATATTACCCAATATCTCAAAAGTTATGCACTGATTCGGACAAAACTTGGTAGACCGGAAGGGTGTGTGACAAGGATGAACTGGTTCGATTTTGGTGAAGATCCGAATCCGGATACAAGATTTATTTTTTAATTTTTTAAATGATTCTTCACCAATGAGCGTTGGGGCCAAAAACAATATACAGCATGATATCTCAAAAGGTTGTGGACAGATTCGGACGAAACTTGGTAGATGAGTTGGGAAGGTGACAAGAACAAGCCACTTCAATTTTAGACGTCCAGTTCCAGATCCAGCCTTTCAGTGGGATACTACACGAACTGTTCAGCCTGGCAGAGGCATGCGCTCTACTGAGTTCCATTCTAGTATTTAATTTGCTCTCATATTGGCAAAATTGGACCCCAACCCATCCCCCCCTCCCACAGATCTCTTAATGTCTATTCTCCACTGTTTTGTATTTCCCTCTCCCGCCGCTTTTGTCTCCTGCTCCTTTCTTGTACATTCTGTGTTAGCTCTTCTTCGAGCCTCGACATTGTACACAAAAATACCTGTTTGCAGACACGAATTTTCGCTATGACTGGGAGACCGGAGGTGTGGAGACGGAGATAAACTACCGAGCTGCTGAAAGGCGGACAATCCGCGCCCACGTGGGCATGATTGTGTCGTTTACCGGAATCAATGTCACGCTTCGAGGTGAGAAATTTACTTGCACTTTTCATCCTCTTTCATGGTTCTTACACAAATATCACGACCAACTCAATATTGTAATGTACCTGTGATGTTCTGGTCATGAGAACATGCCAGCAGAGTACCCACCCTCTGGGCGATCTTGTTCCAAGCATGCAACACATTCTTCTGAAGCTTAGCTATATTTAGGTGGTGGATCGGCAAATGACAGCTCTGTGTTGGCAAAAAAAAAACAACCCATGAAGTTATGTACATGAAGCAAAAACTTGCTTCCTGTCGATGATTCAAAGTACCTCACTGTACTGGAAAACATGGGGACAGAAATACTGCACTGTAAATGGTGAAGACTTGCAAAGTCCTCCCCCCACCTGAATGAGGCGCGACACGATACACATTCACATGGATAATTTGCGTCCCCTCCCCCTCCCCAAGACCACCAGCAATTATAAAAACACCCCTATACACGAATTGGGGTCATGCCGATCCGATGTAGCATGTCTGGATGGAATCGGCCCACAACTGTCGGAGGAGTAGCACGACAAACAAACACCAGTCCATTAATTATAGTAAGATCAGGTCAGGTCAGGTACAGAAGGATGCACCAGAGCAGCGCGTCACTGCGTCCAATTTCCGTCGGTACTCCAGGGGCCTCCGTCTGGCCATCCCCCAGGCAGATGCCAGGCCCATCCCCATCTCCTTGAGATGCTGAGCAACCTGCTGCAACCATGAAGCACATGGTCGGCACATTGGCCTCCTCTACTCACTCGCTGAAAGAATCTTGTGAGGAGGATCAGCATCAGGAAAATGAGCCACATATCCATGCAGCGGCGACTGATGCTCATGGATTATGCTGGTAACAAGTATCATTTGAGTCTCTCTCAGCAACCGCTTGCTGGACACAAAGTCCGACCAGTGATAGCCAAGGATTCTCCGAAGAGACCTGGAACCAAAGGAAGTAATTAAGTCTCCATCTCAGATCCCTGGTCAGAGTCAAAGTCTTACATCCGCAGAGCAAGAGTGGAGACACCAAGGACCTAAAGACCCAGACTTTTGTCCTCCTGCATAGGTACCGACAGCTTGATAACCCATGATCCAGTGAATCTATGACTCCCCAGGACTGACCCAGATGTCAAGTGACCTCTTGCTCAAAACCAGCAGACACATGAATATTACTGCCAGGGTAAGCAAATCTCTCTGTGACCTCAACATCCTCACCATAAAGAGGTACAGACAACATAGCAGCATCCAAAATGTCACCGAAAGCCTGGATCTTGGTTTTGACCAAGGAAACCCATAATCCCAGTGGCTCAGACTCCTCAATCAGCACCTCGAGGGACCCAAAAGGATATCCAGAGTCTCCGCAAAGATGACTGCATCATGTGTGAAATCAAGGTCAGAGATCTTGACATTCCCAAATGATGCACCACAGCTTGAACTCTCCGATATCCTCACCAGAATCCAGTCCATACAAGTGCTGAAAAGTGTGGAGACCAGTACACACCCCTGAAGAACTCCAGTATCAAACTGGAAATAAGTCAGAGATGGTATCACCACATCTCACAGCACTTTCAGAGCCAGAGTATAGTTCAGACATCAGATTGATCAGTTTTGGTGGCACCCTACGAAGACCATGAATCCTCCAGAGGGCATGCCGATTCACTGAATCAAATGCATTGGAAAGGTCAACATAGACAGACTGCTGGCAGCCCCTGCCGAAACTCTCATCTGCGTTCAGTGACGACCCGAAGAGCAAGGATACTGTCAATCTTTGACCACTTTGGTGTGAAGCCTGACTGCTCTGGGTGCTGGTGCTCAAGCAGATGGTGGCGAACCCCATCAAAAATTATCCGAGCAAAGACCTTGCTGGGCACTGAGAGCAGTGCCACCCATTGGTAGTTGTTGCAGTCCCAGCGATCACCCTTCCCGTTCCAGAGAGGGACAACAAGGCCCCTCTTCCATTCAGTTGGGATGATGCCTGTGTTCCAGGTAGAGCACAGAACTGCATGCAACGACACGAGTACAATATTTCCAACAGCCTTGAGAAGTTCAGCATGGATGCCACAGATCCCAGGAGCTTTATCCCATTTCAACCAGTTCACTGCAGCCTGTTTCCACAAACAAAGTGGATCACAGTTGATTGGGGGGTCAGTTGGGCACAGTTACACCCCTGAAATCCAACTCAACAGCTGGTGGATCAGCCTGGTAAAGCTGCTCAAATTAACCGGCCCAGAGGGCCTTCACTTCGGACTTCTCTGTCAAGAGCCCATGACCCTCCACTCTAACTGCAGTACACCAAGTTACGGGCTTGGAGGAATGCAATGTGCATATTCCCCTGTAAGCAGGACGAGAATCACCTTACCACAGGTGATGCTCTACCCCCTCACAGATTCCTCGCACATAACCCTCCTTGTCCACCCTCCACAACTTCTTGCATCGTCAAGGAACTCGGTGCTATTCTGGTTAATAGTTCCAGACCAATGGGGACCAACATGACTCATAACCATCCCTATCAGTTCCAGTCGATGCATTGAAATCTCCCAAGACCAGAAGTGTATCTCATCTAGGGCTCTGATGAACCACAGACTCGAGCGTGGCATCAAATGCGTCCTTCATGGTCAGAGATCACTTGCTTCAGCCGGAGCATACAAAGAGACCAGCAAAATGACACCCGAGGAGTAATGAATCTCGAGTCTCATAATATGCTCGTTGACCGGTGTATCCTCAATTATCATTGGAGTCAGCTTATTGGACACAACTACAGCAAGTCCTTGGGCATGGTAGTCACCAGAGCGACCAGACCAAAAGTAGGTGTGACCTCCCACCATGACCTCACCACTATCCTGTCTCCGAACCTCAGAGAGTACTGCAATACCTATGTTGAAACACTTGAGCTCAGATGATAACAGAGACAGGTGATCATCCTCTCTTTGGGATAGGACATTCCAGGCACACAACTGAAGGGACTGTCTCAGATTAACAAAAGGAGACCGATGTTTAGTGGACAGCACCTCAGCACCACCCCGACACACACTACAATTGTTTTCCTCCTATCATCAAAGAGTTGGAGTCCCGAAGGCTTTGCCCCAACCCCATAATCTGGTGAGCTGCCTTGCGGAGGGCAGCTGCACACGAGGAACTCCCACGGAGTGTGTTTTCAATTTTCTTTGCATTTTTCTTGTGTTTTGCAGAGTGAAGGGTCTTACAGTGGCTGCAGTGCAAATCCTGCCACCAACCTCCCCCTAAAAAGTAACCCAACTGCAGGAGGATGTCTGCAGTCACAGTTGGGCACGAGATATGGATAGTCGTTGGCTCACAATGAGCCCCCCCCTCCATGACAGGTTGTTTTTAATCCTTCTGGATGTCCATACCATACACCATCCTCACCAGGAAAGCTGGTGGGGAGACGGTTTCGTTGCTGACAGCCCGACCATGAAACAGGTTTGGGCAGGTTCACACGATACCTGCAGCAAGTCACAGATCTGATCTGGCCTGACATGACAATATGGTCAGGGATAGTATAGTAAGGATGTTCGGGATAGTAAGGATGAGGGAAGAAAGGGGGAAGTAATTGTGAATTTCACATTCCATCTTTATTTGCTTTTAATATTGTTCTTAACAAACGGGACACGAACAGGCCAAATGACCTTCTTATGTGCTAAAATTCCTTGTGTATCTGTGTAATGTTGTTGCGAACAGGAATAAATGAGGGGGGGGGAGAAGAGTTGGGGGTGAGGGTGCATACAGTTAAAAGAGGGAGATTGAGATGTTGAGAAAGCGGGGTGGGATTGAGGCCTTGGGGTTTGGAGCAGTTGAGGGCGAGAATAAGAAAGGGGAGGGGATGACAGAATTGGCTTTGTGGAGGGAGGGCAGAGAGGGGACAGAGTTGGGATTGAGGGGGTTGAGGCTTTTGTGGGCAGGGGGGAGTTGAGGACATTGGGTTGGGAGGTGGTTTGAGGATTTGAAGAAAGGGGGAGTGGAGCACAGAGTTTGGGTGTGGTAGTAGGGGGAGCACAGAGAGAGAGGACAAAGGAGGGGGTTGAGGACTTGGGATTGTGTGTGTGTGTGTGTGTGTTTTTGGTATGTGAAGCTACATTTTACATTCTGCAGAATTTCCATGGGTCCCAGATAGTCCCATTGGGTCTTGTGTGTCATCCAGGTATTTTGGGTCCTCTGGCTATTTTGGGTTCTCTCAGTCCTTTGGGTATTTGAGGTCTTCAGGGTCTTTTCTGTCTTTTGGATCTTTAGGATATTACAGGGTCTTTGGGGCATTTTGGGTCTTTTCGGTTTTCAGGGTATTTTGGGTGTTCTGAGTCTTTGGGATCTTTTGAGTCTTTTGGGTCTCCGGGATTGTTTGGGTCTTTTGGAGTATTTTGGGTCCTCAGGGTAATTTAGGTCCTCAAGGTCGTTTGGGTCTTTTGGGTCTTCTAGGTACTTCAGATGAAGCATTTCAGGTTACAATAGTGAATGACGTCAGGTCAGCTATGTAACCAATGGGCGAAGAGCGGATATACATGCATACATACTGTCGTGTCCCGTGGGGTTTGCCCCTACCTGGACGGATAGCCAAACAATTTCCCTTGGAGGTTTACAGCAGTGATTCTCGGAGATTATGGAGTGTGCAGGAAGGAAAGGGCGTGACAATGACGGAGCAGACAGAAGCATAACGCAAGAGGGTTTATCTCAAACCTACGACAAATAGACAGACAGAAGCAACTGAAATAAATATGGGGTTTCATTAAAATAAATCAAATATTTACAATGGTAATAATCAAAACGGAATAATGAAATGTGAGGTTAATTAAATCTAATTATGAGGTGCCTCCACACAGATTTTAATACAGACAAGGGGACAGAATACATCAAGGAAAAATCCTCCCTTTCTCCTGGCACTTTGCTCCGGGTCCAGAAGTGAGTTTCCGAAGCTTGAAGGTCACCAAAGCACTTTGTCACTGTGCGAGAAAATGCGTCCAAAATGGCGCACAGCCGCTCTCTGGGTGGGCAAATGTACAGGAGGCAATTCAGGTGGCGATACTCAACACCAGGGTTCAGGAACCGGCGTACAACTTCTTTTGTCGATAGTGCTTGCCAATGCCACTGCCCTGCAAAATGGCGCCGTCTCTTCCCTCGATGGCACAACCCGAGGCTTCAAGGCTGAACCCACATGATCCAGCCAACAGTCAATGGCCAGCGTGTTGCTCCACCATGCGAGCCAATTCGCCTCAGCACGAACACAAGAATTATGCTTTCTTCTTCACTGCATCGAGGGAAAGTCAGCAGCAATGCCCTTCTCTTGCAACTGCTATCTCCTGCCTCTCTCGCTTCTATCCCGCTCCTAACCTAACTCCCTGCCTTCTTGTCGCCCAACACGAGACTCTCTGACTGCCCGAACTCCCCTCCTACTGGCTCTCTGACGTCACGCCCATTAATCATCCACTCCGGGGCGTGGTTTTGCCGGTCATCATCCCTGGAGGCGGGGCTTTCTGCCTGCTTGGAGGTGCAGCGAGGTTGTCCTTACGTTTTAAGGATGGAATCCCTTTTTATCACCGGCCTTGAAATACAAAAACATTGGAAAAGGTCACAGGGGGCAATTATATACTGGGAGAAATTATCCTTAATCCCGACCTAATTTTCACAGCATCACCCACCCCCCCCCATCTGGTGAGAAGTCACACTTAGGTTCACAGTTTCCCTACTTGATTTACATTGAGATGTCTCCTACACGTCCACGGACCAAGCTACTTGATGCACTCATATCTTTCCAATGAAATTCCTCGATCTACCCCACAAACATAACAATACATACATAATCACATGTAGTTGCTCCATTATATATAGATTACAGAATGATTCCAACAAGCTCAAATGAGTTAAGATCCTCGTCCTCTTAATGATGACGTCATAAAAACGAATGTGACGTCATTGTGATGTATCAGGTTTGCGATAAATTATCTGTGCTAATGCCCGGCTTCATTCCCGCAAACAAAATTCAAACAGCTTGCCTAGTTTCGGAAATAATGGTCTAGGCGATTTCCATTAGCGTCGATATTATGACGTCAACTTTTTTTTCTGGAAAGAATGTCCAAAATCGGAGATGGTTACTGCCTGCGCGTGGGCTTTCTGCATATCCATGGCAAGTTTCACGAAGATCCGATGAAAACTCTGGGTTGTGAAACAAAAAATGTCAAAAACAGGAATGACGTCATAAAAATTATGACGTCATAGTGATGTATCATATGTGCGGTAATTCATTTTAGCTAATGCCCTGTTCGATTCCTGCAAACAGAATTCAAAAAGCTTGCCTCGTTTTGGAGATAATTTTTAAGGCGATTACCATTAGCGGAGATATTTTGACGTCATAACTTTTTTTTCTAGGAGGAATTTTCAAAATCGTAGATGGTTACTGTCTGCGCAGGGTATTTTTACATATATACGCCAAGTTTCAGGAAGTTTCGATGAAAACTGTAGGCTGTGAAACAAAAAAGTCCACAAGAAGAAGATGAAGAACAACAACTTGAGCAAGACTTAGAGATCCTCCACGAGGATCTAAAAAATACAATGAAGAATATCACAAACTACTGAATATGTTAGCTGTATAATACTATCAGCACCAATTAAAAAAATAATTCCACCAAAAGAAAATACTTCACTGGAGGAAAGGTACTGATTGCAACTTTCCAAAAACAAACTTTGATTTGCAATGTCATTTTGGTTGTGTCTTGCTGAGACACGTTCATGGTCAATCTACCTCAAAATAATTTTATTGTCCAATGGAAGGTTTCATAAACAATTGCTTTTACTGGTAATGTAATGAAAGAAACTCGGAACAGTTGTATTTATCCAGTAACTACAGTGATGATAACTCACCGACTTGCTGTGTTACGTCACAATACCAGAATACTTAAATTATATAGAAATAAATCACATAATACTTAAATCTAATAAGCATTGAATTTATTTCACCAGCCTCTAACTTGTGTCATCATGCACACAGGACTTCCCAGAAATCATCACATAATCCCATAATACTTAAATCGTTACATAATAGTAAATCTAATAATCATTGCATTTATTTCACCAGCCTCTAACTTGTGTCATCATGCACTCAGGACTTCCCATAAATCATCACATAATCCCACAATACTTAAATCGTTACATAATACTAAATCTAATAATCATTGCATTTATTTCACCAGCCTCTAATTTGTGTCATCATGCACTCAGGACTTCCTATAAACCAGCTGAATGAGACCATTAACTACAATGAACACTTTGGTTGGCATCCGAAGGGCATCGAGGCAGACCTGCATGATGGTCTGGAGCGAGGCCTGCCTTCTCCCATCCTGCATCTGGCTGAGGTTTTCCTACAGAATGGAGCCTGCACCAATATTCGCTTATACATGCTGGCCACATATTATGCCTCAATCCTCATGTGGTGGGTTTGTGTGATCACACCGGCCGTGAAGTGTTCGATAAGGTCATAGCCTTCCCATTACATGATATTCGTTCCATAAGGTGTAATCTATAGGAGAGTATTATGAGCTGTTGTGCCATATGAGGGTCATTGTGTTGAAGAGGCCATTTTTTTACCCTTCTCCAGGGTAGCTTTCACACTGTGGGCCTTCACAAATGGGCTGTTCATGATCTTACCACACTATGGAGCATATGGTTTGCTACTGACTGGTACGTTCATGGGCCTGGCAGTCATTTCATACGGCACGACGAGCTCTGACCCTATATGCCAGATACGAGTCAATAATCAGCCTCTGAAGATGGAGCTTGGATCCAGTTTCTGGCTTACCCTCATCACTGGTAATTATCACTGTTATCATTTGTGGCCAAATGGGGTTGTGCAGAGTTTATACATTGTCTTGATTCAGCAGAACCTGTAACAGATAATTGTGTGCACCTGTCCCACATCCAATTCAAATGTAATTTTCCATAAGTTATTTTCACAATAGCTGATTCTCTGGGTGTCAAAATAAAGTAATCTTGTGAAATAACAAGTTTTGTGAGCAACAAGGAATTGACTATTCCATGAGCCGAGATTATATTTTATGTCCTCCCTTTTACTCTGCTATTCCTGTTGTAAAATTACTTCCACCCTTCCTTTGTGTACACAATATGTAGATGACTTCAAATGGATTTTAAAACACTTTTTTGTGTTCTTTTCACCAGCTCTCCTCTGCTATTTCCTTGGAATTATGGTGTCGATTATGCATCACAAATACCCAAGTAAACTGAAAGAAATCTTTGATCTTCAAAAACACAAAGAAGAAAATCCTTTTCAAAGTGAGTTTTGTCAAAGTTATGTGAAGAATATTAATGTTATACTCTGTGTAAAGAGAGCTTGCAGGATGACCTCGAGGTAGCAGGTAGCACACACACTCAGCTCCAAGCTGTTTAGCCTGGACTTAAATCCTCACCCAGCTATAACCTGTCATCCCAGTGTTTCACAGATAGGATGATTCATCAAGGTGTGTGCTGTCCATTGGATGGACGTTATACCGGGCGTTCTGTCTCCCGCCATTTAGTTGGTGGACATCAAAGATCCCATGGTGTCTTTCGTGAAGAGCAGGTGAGCTATCACCGGCTCTGAACAAATTCAAAATTTCTGCCCCAGCTACTGCGAGGAAAGCAATGGCAAAGCACTTAACTCAGGATAATCCTTGCCAAGAAACTGCTTCGGCAGCACCGATGCTCTGTAAGAGTTTCGCACATCAGAATACTTTGAGAAAGTACTTCTACATGCATTGTCTATATTACAAACATAAAGTCACAATCTTCTGATGGATATTTGGCAATTTCAACACTAAACTAAGAAAGGATTGGAAGACTTTGGTGATTACCAGCAAAATACAAGTGTGGGCATTACCAACACAAGATTCCACAAATATAAAGGCAACAGAGAGAACTGGCTGAATGACCAAGAGGAGGAGATGGGACATGCCCATCACTAAAATAACATTCAGAAGATTTTCAAGAAGACGGATAAGATATGCAGCAAATTTACTTTCAAAATACAAATCCTGATAAAAAAATAACAATGCAGGAACATTGGGAGTCAAAACAAATAGAAGAACAGTGGAAGGAGCACTTTGAGGATTACTGTAACATCCAAAACGTCATTGTTGAGAATTTATTCAGAGAATTACAGAGTAGAAATGGAAGTGAAGAAATACTTCTTATCTCACGTTTACTTGAAATGTGTGACACTCGTCACTCTTGTCAAGTGAGTGATGTCGAGAGATTAGGGCAGCAATATATAATTGGTTTTGGGTGCTGGCGAAAACCGAACTACCTTTTATCAAAAGACCATGTGGGACACTCAGAAAACTAGATGAAAGAATGATGATGGTATAATGAATAAATTATCTGATATCTTGGGGGTATCAAAATTTTAAAAGTAAGAAATGATTAAATTAGGAAAGAGTTAGATCAACGAGAAACCTCATTGTAGAGGATACAAAAAAAGGACTTGAATGGTTTGGTCATATGAAATAAATGAAGCCAAACAATGTGGAATATACATGGTCTAACAGTGTTCTGATTAAGAGCCTGGTGTTGGCGCAGTGGTTAGGGCAACGGCTTGGGATCCAAAAGGTCCCGAGTTCAAGCCCCGTTGGGCCACTGAATTAATACACCAGGGGGTTTACTCAGCCTGTCATCCTTCCGAGGTCGGCGAAATGAGTAACAGTATACTGGGCCGGTGTATACCCCGGTTAAAATAGGTGTACCATATCCCTGTGTCGTAAGAGGCGACCAGGGTTGCGTCAGGAAGGGCATCCGGCGTAAAACCTGTGCCAAATCACTATGCGGATCACACGGATGATCCGCTGTGGCGACCCCTAACGGGAGCAGCCGAAAGAAGAAGAAGAACAGTGTTCTGATTAAGTGGAGAGAATTAAAGGCTGTCCATGCAAGAGGATGTAACAAATGGAAACATGAAAATGAAAAAGCAATTGCTGCAACCACAGAAAAAAACAAACAGAGAGAGAGAGAAAGAGAGACAAAGAGAAAGAGACACAGAGGCATACATACACATACCACTTAATTCTTCTTCAGTTTATGATGTTCCAGAACAGACGTGAATATTTAATTATTAAACAGCTTCACCACATTATCAAAAAGTACAAGAGAGTCATTTTTGTCTGTGTGTGTCACCATTTCTCAGAGATGGCCAAACGGGTCTTCATCAAACTTTCAGAGGTTCACGAGTGAGTGCTGTGGAGTGTTTTAGGCTAAAAAAAATTTTTCTGGAAATTTCAGAAACAAAGTTGAATATATTTTTTTATCGCTCAATGGTGCGTAAAGCCTTTGAAGCTATGTGGAAGGTCAGGTCAAGTCAGGTATGGGAGCATGCACCAGAGCAGCATGAAGGTAATCTTCCTGTATAAAACACAGTGTGTGTCTGACCCCTTCATTAGGATGATATAAGAAGGGTTTTAAAGGCCAATCTTTTAACTTGAGTGTGTGTTCATTATGGTCTATTTTTAGGATTAAAAAAATCGAAAAACTTTTTTTCATTAAAAAAAAGTAATTACGTCTCTTCTATTGGAAATGTAGATGGTGACAAGCAACCAGAATTTCAAGGGCGGTGTACAGAAGCGTTTAAAAAATAATAATACATAAAAGGCACAGGGAGGTGAAATTCGCTGCACATGATGTGCAACATGCTCAGAGTAAAAAAATGTTCGTTTACATCCGTAGGATGTCTAATAAATAAAGAATATAAAAGCACACCTGACGCTAGGCCGAGGCTTCAGACTTTGGCATGCCAACGAGACTGTACCATCAAAATAAAATGTCCCAGAAGATAAAGAAAATATGATCACATTTGTACATGTAGTGTTTTAAAATAAGACTTCTTCCTATGAAACATCAGATCTTCCAGTCTCCTTGAATATTTCGAATAAAATAATTCCAACCTGTCATTTTTGACGGTCTCTTATGCTGGTATTAAATAATCCCTGAGCCCATTCATTAGTGGGTGTAGGGAAGTGTTTTATCCACTCACAAAATAACAGAAAAAATCAATTATATTTCTTCAAAATGCCAACAGGATGAGAACAGCACCAGGCAAAGCCGGGTACCCCTGACAGTGTTCCACAACACAGTCATAAATATTTAATTATTGCATCACTTCATTACATACTGTTACACAAAGATCAACGACTGAAGAAGAGAAAATATTTAACCATGCATGTTCGTGTTCTGCTCATTGTAATCTGTGTGCATTACGTGAGAAACACATCGTGAAAAATGAGCTGTAATTATAGGACTGCAAGAGCAGAATGTCATATTACTTAAACGATGATGAACCATAATGGATATATAATTAGAGCACAAATGGATTTCGTTGTGATTCGTTCATATTGTTTCACGTAGTTTTGAGATTATTCTTATTTAGGCTTTTGACAAATTAATACATGTGACGTTCAGCACTTCCACCAACAAGATACTCACTAGTCATCCGAGAACACACCAATACAACTGTCCCAAAGCATACATAGAATTAATAACACATTTCGGAAACATTTTCAATGCTGCACAAAAATAGAAAAATAAAAACACGTGGTGTGTGTGTGTGTGTGTGTGTGTGTGTGTGTGTGTGTGTGTGTGTGTGTGTGTGTGTGTGTGTGTGTGTGTGTGTGTGTGTGTGTGTGTGTGTGTGTGTGTGTGTGTGTGTGTGTGTGTATATATATATATATATACACACACATACATATATTATTATTTTCTTTTTTTGAAGAAGAAGAAGAAGGCGCTTCCAACCAAAAGTAAAACCTTGATCAACTCCGCTAATTTGAGTAAAAAAGTAAGAACAGATCCGGTCTTAGGCAACGTTTCGCCGACTTCGCAGCCGGCTTCCTCGGGCACAATAGACCCTGATTCTCGGCATGTGTCCGGTTTTTATTCCGACACGACCGCTCATTTCCGGGTACGTGCTGGTGCTCAAGGTCAAATGGAGGAGTGCTTTAATAATTTTATTTTGCGAAAGCAAAAAAACAAACAAACACAAAAACAAACGTCAAATCACATCATTGATGGAGTGCTCTGCTCTTTTTTGTGTTTAGTAACACGTGACTGGGTGTTGTATGTGTGTTGTTGTTTTTGTGATGTGTGCACTTGTTTTTGTGTTTCCAGGGTACGAACATGGCTGGTTTTGTGTCTGGGTTGGGCATGATCATGTGTTCGTTGTGCGAGTGTTGCGGTTCTCGTTGGGTGTTGTGCACATGTGGATGTGGTGTTTGGGATTGAGTGTTATTTGTTGCTCACCTTATCCAGCCGTTTGCACCGTCCAGTTTTTGCCATTTTCATCAGAGATGTGTATTGTGTGGGTATGTCCATCATCTCCTCAGTTAGGCCATCCTCCCGGCTCTTCACATACCATGCTGCCAAAATCAGCCTGTGTCGTTTTTAGATGTCGTGTCTTGGGCACGGAGCCCATCAAAGTCAAATTTATGGGCAGATTGCAGGCAATGACGTGCTATGGCTGACTGTGTCACCTTTCCAAGCCTAATTGTTTGATTATGTTCATCTAGCCATTGTTTTAAATTTCTTCCAGTTTCATCAATGTAGAATTGGTCACAGTCTTTGCATGATGAATGGTAAACTACTCCAGGTTTATCACCAACTGGTATTGGGTCCTTTAGTTTTGAGATGACACTACGGATGGTGTGTAGACTCTAGAGCAGGGGTCGGGAACGTTTTTGACTCAGAGAGCCATTAAAGCAAAATATTTGGAAATCTATTTCAGTGAGAGCCATATAATATATTTTAAGACTGAATTCAACTAAATGTGAGTATAATAAGCCTCGGAATTTATTCTTTTAAATAATGTTGTTATAATACTCACCATTAATGGGACTTCTGGTGCTGCATGGATTTACTGATGGCTTTGTAGTCTGGTTGGTACTTGGTGAGGTTAAGCTTCATGCAAGCGTTGAGGCTTTCATCCGTTAGACGTGATTGTAGGTTGGACTTGATGTTTTTAAGATGTGAGAATGACTGCTCACATGCATACGTAGATCCAAACAAGGTCAATACAGCAATACTCACACGCTGCAGTGTGAGGTATGTGACAGGAAGCGCGTTCCAAGTTTTGATAATCAGCTCGTCTTCGGGTTGAAGTTTTTTCATTTCTGTCCACATGTGCTTGCTCGCCAACTCTGCTTTCTGTCGTGCGATTCTTTCCAAATCTTCATTCAGTGACTTGAACTTATTCACCCACATGTCTGAGGCCTTCAGGTCAGCCACTTCTGCTTCAAAATCTCTGACGGAGACACCAGGAATGTAACTCAGGTCGGCTGTGTTCAGTGAACACTCGTTTGGATGGGTGATGAACTTAAAAAGACGAGTGTGCTCACGAAATTCTCCAAAGCGTGCTTTGAATGACTGTAGGAGACTGGATGTGAAGCCAGCTAACTGGTGGAGATCAAAGTTTTGAGTGGACTCACTTGCTGTGCATGCATCTTTAAATTGTCTCAGTTTTTCAAAATGTAGTAAACGACCTGTTTCAAGATCCATGATAAAGAGCTCCAGCTTGTTTTCAAAAGCAAACACGGCTTGTTGAAGGGATAACACTGTATTTCCAATGCCTTGCATTTTCACGTTGAGCTCGTTCAGATGTTCAGTCATATCCACGAGATAGTAAAACTTGAGGAGCCACTCAGTTTCGGCTAGCTCAGGATGCTCAATCCCTTTCATTTCAAGGAAAGTCTGGATTTCGTTCAGGCAAGCCGCAAAACGGCTAAGCACCTTCCCTCTTGACAACCAACACACATTGCTGTGCAAAAGCAGACCGTGATAGTTATTTCCAACTTCATCCAGCAGTGTTTTAAACTGGCGAGCATTTAAGGCTCGGGCAAGAATAAAGTTGATCACACGAATGACCAGCTACATCACTTCGCCAAGCTGCCCATCACACATCTGAGCACAAAGTGCCTCCTGGTGTAGAATGCAATGGAAACTTAGGATGGGTCTATTTTCATGTTCACGGAGAAGCGCCACAAATCCTTTGTTTTTCCCCACCATACACGGAGCACCATCAGTACACACTGAGATAAGTTTATCCATTCGTAGATTTTTTTCTTGAGCGAACTCCATGAAAGACTTGAATAAATACTCACCTCTTGTGGACCCTTTTATTGGCAGAACAGCAAGACTTTCTTCGCGCAGTGTATCACCAGCAGCATATCTTGCAATCACACTGAACTGCGACAAATGGCTTACGTCTGTTGACTCATCCAAAGCCAGGGAAAAGAACGGCGCTGTATTTATGTCCCTCACTTGCATTTCCTCCACTTGGTTTGCCATCATGATGGTACGATCATGAACAGTTCTTGTCGACAGAGGCATGTCTTGTGTCCGTTTGATTATCTTGTCTTTGTTCGGAAGATCATCAAAAAGTTCATTGGCGACATCCAGCATGAACGTTTTTGCATACTCGCCATCTGTGAATGGTTTTCCATTCCTCACTATTGCTAAAGATCCAGCAAAGCTGGCGGAATTATAGTCACCTTGCCGGGTCCATACGCGGAGTTGCTGCTGGCTGGCTTGCACCCTGCTCAGTAGCTCTTGGCACGCTTTCTTTCTGCTGTCTCCCGCAGGGTATTTTGATGCAAAGGTAGCATGGCGCGTGTCGAAGTGCTGCTTTATATTCGACCGTTTCATCGATGCAATTTTGTCATTGCAAATTAGACACACTACAGAACCTGCTCTCTCCACAAAGGCGAATTCTTCGGCCCATTCGTCCTGAAATGTACGATACTCCTCATCTTTTTTTCTTTTCGCCATCTTCTTCGTCGAAGGGTTAGCTTTGAGCAAATGAGAGAGAGGGAGATGTTGACCCAAGTGAGTCTGGCTGGCCTGCGCACGGGCTGACATACTCGAGAGGTGTGGCGCGGCCGGCCGACTCTGGGATGCTGTCGCCTCAGCGGTGGCGCGTGATTGGTCGAGATGAATTCCGTGACGTGTCTCGGCGGCGGCACGTCATTGGAGGAACCGAAATCACGAGTCGCCTCAGCGGTGGCGCGTGATTGGTCGAGATGAATTCCGTGACGCGTCTCGGCGGCGGCACGTCATTGGAGGAACCGAAATCACTACTCGCGTCGGCCGCATGACTGGACGAAACAAAAACCGCTTCAGACAATTCGGAGGTGTTTTTTCTTCTCTCCTTCTGCCAAGTTCAGCCCTGCACGTGAATGAAGCACGACACCATTCAAACTATAGGTAAAGCTTCTGCGAGAAATATTGGGCTTTCCGAGTTTCAAACTCCAATTTTATCTGCGAGCCAGATGCAATCATCAAAAGAGCCATACCTGGCTCGCGAGCCACACGTTCCCGACCCCTGCTCTAGAGGCTTATAGGCTACGACAATCCATGCACCACATACTATCCTGCCAATCCTTTCAGAAAGGCCCAGGTGGTATGGCAGAACACAGTGTTCAAGTGTGACTGGCTCCTTCCGTTCTGTCCTTTTGGGCTCTTCCAATGTGGGGAGTATCCCCTTGCTGAGCAGGACTCCTCAAACTAAACTGATTTCTTTAATTGCCTCAGCTTTGAATGATGACACTGTCCATGCGTTGCCTGAGACCGGCAACTTGCTTTTTCTTGAGACCGGCAAGTCTGCTCTTGCTTTTTGCTCAAATAAGCAGAGTCAATCTCGTTTTCTACTTTTGTCTGGAAAGCACCTCTTTCTTCTTTAAAAATGTGTAATCCCAACCGCCCCAATATTATACAATGTGTATGTATGTGTGTATATATATATATATATATATATATATATATATATATATATATATATATATATATATATATATATATATATATATATATATATATATATATATATATATATACACACACACACACACACAAAGTAGTATGCTATACACAGACACATTTCCAATTAGAATCCAAGTGTGCAGTGCATAGAACCATTTTGATGAGTGCAAAATATATGGAGGGAATTAGTTGAGATGATTTGTAAAGAAAAATAATTGATTGTAAACCTTTTGTCCACAGTGACGACAAATTTGATCACACCTTACAACAAACAAGGTTTTGTTGTTGAGAACAGCGATCCATCTTGCAATGTGTGCATGAATGTAAGTTTGAAATTTCTCCAAATATCATTACACTTTGTGAAAGAAACTTGTGGAACACACTCGTATATCCAAAACCGAACAACATGCATTTATAACCAATAATCTTCAAGTGAAAGGTGAGGGTTCTATATTTTACATGTTTGGTGAAGGGTTTTGGAAACAGTCACATCACATGCACCTGTTATCTGAACTACTGTTCATCGTGTAATTGTGCACCTGTTATAATATAACCTTCAGCCGTTATGTGTAACCACAGGTGGATCAGAGCGGCCTGTCGAACTTCAGAAGATCTATACAGGAAAGCAAGCTGCACAAGTAAGAGCCATTGAAAACATCACGGACACAAAACTCATGCACAAATTCGTGGATTACTTTCTGAATTTGATGCTGCTTACATGGCGCGCATGTTGTCCCCAAAGCCATAACTCGACCAAAACTCAGGGTGGCAAAGGCTGAAGTCGTAATTTAAATTCAAATCGCTCGCTGATATTATTACAGCCAAGCCCAAACGGTGAATGTGATCAGCGATATCATCACTACTTGCTACTTTTGGGTCATACTGAATGGACAATGCAGAACCAGAAGCTGTAAAACATGGCGTTCCACAAGCACCTGGCTTGTCCCCAGCACTCTTCAACTTGTGCATGGCTGAGTTTCCACAGACTTCTGCCATTAAGCTCGCCTATGCTAATGACCTGGCAATCTTTACTTCTGGTGGAACCTTTAAAGAGTCACAACAGACTCTGACACAGCATCAAAATCATGCACACCGACTACCATCAATGGCGATTTCATCTCAACATACAGAAGACCATCTGTTCAGCTTTCCACCTGAACAACAGAGAAGCAAGCAGCTGACTAGAAGTCAAGCTCAATGTAATTCCCCTCCTCTTTTTCAGTACCCCAACTTACTTCGGGGTTAAACTGAACAGAACTCTCACCTTCAGGCAGCACGCAGAGAATGTAGCTCGAAAAATAGCAGCTAGGGTCAATCCACTGTGATGGTTCTGCAGCCACGACTTGAGATAGATTTCACAATTCTGTTTTTGCACACTTTCACCTGTGCATGCCTGTTGGGGTTTTTCGCACATCTGCTTGGGGTAGAAGCATACACACAAAAAAGTGGATGTACAGCTCTACTCTACCCTGAGAGTGATCAGTGACTGCCTATGATCGACACAACTCACGACCTTCCTTGTCCTTCCTGTTGGGTTGGCCTCAGCAGTGTGGTGGTGTCCCTCTTTAGTCCACAATTCTGCATATTTCTCAGCTTTGAAAGTATCAAGGTTAACCTGTTAATTGAAACAAACAGCATACTGTTGAGTGAGCTGACATCCATTCGGATTCTCTGATCAGTCAGAATAAGGTTCATCACACTGAAGCCATGTTCACATTCAGCATTAGACACAGGAATTACAACAATTGTGATGCACAGTTGCTTCAGGTTCAAAATACAGCAAAGCAATGATGATGACGTAGTCAATTTTCATTGCTTAATTTGATGTGCTTCATCACCTGCAGTTTTGTGACATGATACCAGATTAGTGGAATCCCATCCGATGCACTTTATACAGCCTAACAGTATGATCCGGATCCAGTGAAACCAAACTCCATTACATTTTAAAAACCATGTTTACCACGATGTCCTGCTGATATTATACTGTTTGTGTGGTTGGTGAGAACAAGCTTTTTAAAATCAGTTCATGCTCGACAAGGATGCAGCGTACATTTACCATTTTTAAATGTCAGACGTTAAAATTTCACCAATTCAATCACCATTAATACAAAATATTTTGATGGGGTGGGGGGGGGATAAATTTATTGTCCCCCTTCTCCCCCCATGGGATAGCAATTTCAAGTGTCGTGCCAAGGATAAAAAAAACAAACAAACAAAAAAACTGAGCGAGGGAAATAACCCCACCCATCCCCCTCCATCCCACCTCCCCATCCCCGTCAAATTCACATATCTTGTGTGAACGGCTGTCTTCAGCTACTCAGGGCAGCCATAGCATGAGACATCTCAGAAATAAGACGATCAGGCCATATCATATTCAGCCTTCACATACAAAAACGCTTACAGGTGATTTTGTTCATGGTAAGTATAAATCTTCACAAGTATTATATATTTAAAAGATAACAGCAAACCACTTCCATTACTTTAAATGCGATTATGAGATAAGGATGTCAGAATAGTTGTTGAGAGCATGCTCACATCCAAGCTGTTTCATCATGTTGGATTTGTTTCCCTTCAGAGCTTAATCTGATTAAGTCATTGTGCCTACAGGGGACACATCATCTCAAAGTAGGTGGGGAGTGGGAGTGGGCGAGAGATGTGTAAAGCCAGCTGTCCTTTCTGCATTTCACTTTTGTAGATTGAAGATCACATGGTATCTCAAAACAATAGGCCATTGTGTCCCAGTATCCTGATTAATTTAGCTTTTTCGCAATTAAATGGGAGAGCTGAGTTTATTGCTCAACAAGAATAGCTTATAACTATCAAATAGTGTTCTGCTGTTGTCAGTGTGTGTCACAGGACAAGTCAAACAATTTCGAACTGAAGGTTAACAAAGGTTATTCTTACCCCCATGGGAAGCAAAGTAAAACTGATGTTTCAGAGGTGAACCCATTATCGGAGTAGGAGGGGATGATTAGAAAAGGCTCATGAATGTGCTAAAACATAAACAGCCTTCTCTTGACTCCAAGTCTCCTTGTATTTCATCACGTGTGGATTGTAATGTTCTATAATTTTTTTTTTTGCAAAAATGGTTTATAGTAATAGTGTGAAACATGTCAGTATTTTGGCAGATCGAATGACTGATGCTGATAAAACGATGACAGCAACCAGGTTATGATTTGAACACTACAAGATCTTCTTGAGCCTTCATGAGAATATTCATCAACAAATCCGATCACCATTGTTGGTCATATTATTTATTATCACAGTTATTTCAAAACCGTTTAGAATTTTTCACGAGGTCTGATAGAAATCTGATGAGAAACTCATCGGATTTGAAGATAATTTATTTTGAAAAGGGAAATGGAGAGCACGAAAAGGGAGTCTTTTCAAATGAATTTGTAGAGATTATTCACACAGTATGCCTGGTATTAGCTTAATGGTTAGGGTGCTGGGCTTGGGATCCTAGGATCCTGAGTTCAAATACCAGGTGGGGTTGACTCTGCCTGTCATCCTTCCGAGGTTGGCAAAATGAGTGCCAGCTTGCTGGTGTCCTGTGTCGGAGTGGCGACCCGTCCAGGATTATGCCCAATAGCCAAGGAGACGGCTTAGGCAGCACCAACGCTCTGCACAGAGTATGGTCCCAATGGATGGATGGATGGATTAATACAGTAATTATTAGTATCATTATCCCATTGATTATAAGTCACCAGGCAGGAAATAAATATAGTTTGCAGGACTAGGAGCTTGACATTGTAAAAGCCAGATGTCCTGCTTGTAAATTGATGTGCAGATGCAAAGGTACCTTTTTACAAGAGAAGGACCTTAAACTTTGGAATGAACAGTGATTTATTACGATCTCATCTGAGTCTGGAACCACCACAGCAGCCCCACAAAAAGTAGGCTTTCAGTAGGAAATCCAATCAGATCACATCAAGGTTATGACGGTAATAAAGGCAAGTATAAAGGTTTTGGTCGAAAATTGGATAATCGAAATGTAAAATACGTACACCCATGGGACGGCTGTCCTCGTTACTATGACCAAACTTTGAGACTGCAGTCCCTGTGAAACTTTGTTTTTGTCTTTTTTAATGTTTCACTTGGATTCGGTGATGATTGCACTTTGGAATGATCTGTTTGCATCAAAGAAAAAGCATTAATCATGAATAAACACTCATTCGTACTTGAAGTGACCTCACCAGTACATTTGATCGGATTGGGAAGGTGACAAGCTGTGTTAACAGTAAAGTGTTCATCCCTTTTGAATCGAAGTAATACTGTACATGTATTTTTATTTTCAAAAAGGTTTACATTGATTAATTTGAGGGTTATATGGAGAATAATCCGGAGATTTTATGCAGTTAAGTTGGGATAATATGGGGAAAGATGATTTACCCTTTATGTGACATGAAAAGGCTCATTTTATTGATTGTTTAAAGCAAGTTTGCAATTTTTTTGACTGTTTTGCACATTCATTCATTGTTTCATGTAATATATGATCATTTACTTAAACCAAAATAAAATCATTTTTGAGTTTTCAGAAAAGAACTTATTTTTGTCCCCAAACTCAAGGCTCATGGAAGAGCATGATGACAGAGGGTGAAACACAACATACTGATAGTGGGGCCAAATGAGGCTGCCACAGATGATTGGTCCACAGTAAAACAATGAAAAAATGCATAAAATGTCATAGCCCCCATTGTTTTAGTAATTTTGCTGTATGGAGATAAAGGGGTAGCCATATTTATTTCAACTGAAATGGCCACCAGTCGGCCATCTTTGAACGGATCATAAAATAAAGTTAGGTGCAAGTGGATGTTATTGTGGACTGCGCTTGTGCCATGGTTGAACAAAATCGGATCATGCATGTCCAATTAATGGTTGCGGACACGTTTAAGTAACAAAATGGCCGCTGGTCGGCCATCTTGGAACAAATATCCAAAAAAAAAGACATACATATGAAAGCCATCATTCATTCTGCCAGCCAGGTTTGAACAAGATCAGTGAATGGATGTCTGAGATAAGGTTGAGGACATGTTCGATACTGTTTTTTATTTTATTTTTTAGAACTAAAATAGTCGCCAGTCTACCAGTAGGCCATCTATGATCAGATCGCAAAATGAAGTGAGGTGCACATGTATGTCATCATGTACTGTGCTTGTGCCAAGTTTGAACAAAATCGGACCATGCATGTCTGAGAAATGGTTGGGGACACTTATGATCCAAAATGGCTGCCAGTTGGCCATCTTGGATCTGATCTCGAAAAAAAATGACATGCCTCTGTAAGAAAGCCACATTCATTATCTTTTTGCCAAGTTTGAACAACATCGGTTAATGCATATCCGAGAAATGGTTGAGGACGTGTTCGACATCAGGTTTTTTTACAACAAAAATGGCCGCCAGTCGGCCATCTTTGATCGCATCGTGAAACAAAATGATGTGCATATATTCTGGTGGCACGTGCTTACAGTCACCAGAAGTTAAAAGTAGAGTAAAAACTTGGCTTTGAGTAAAAGTAAAAGTTTGATCTTTTACTGTAATTTGGTTCCAATGTGTTTCTGTAACTTTCAATGATTGAATTTGTTTGAAAAACAAGGATCACAAAGCAAGGTCAGTATAGAGGTACAATTTGCCTGTTTTATTAACTTTGCCAACAAAATCCTGTGAGGAAAGTTTACCCACAACATGTTTGATATCATTGTGAGAGGAGAATCCAAATCTATGAAATGGTTGATTAAAAAAAATGAAAATTCAGACATCGTGCTTCTTTAAAACTGAGACAGACTGCAAGTCAGAATGCTTCTTTAAAACTGCATCAAGACTCCTAATAAAGTATTAATACAGTCGTATTGTTGTGGGCTGGGGTTCGGCGGCGATAAACGACCACGAGGTGGAGCAGTGGAGTCGTCTCCCACCAAACACTTGGAATTTAGGTCGTGACTCTCGGACAACTCCGAAAGGTCACGGATGGCTAAAAGGACCGTGGTCGCCAATATTTCGACAGCGTGAGGTAGGGTCCACTTGTCTAATTCCAATTTACCAAAGTACTCACGCCGTCCAACTACCGGAGAAACCACACCCTCGGCCGACTTTGTCCGAATCGAGTCGCCATCACCGACTTGGATCCGGCGTAACCGAGAGGGAGTTACCAAAGCCGCACCGGACCAAATGAACAATTTATGGCACGAACGGCTTTACTATTATTCAATACGCACCTTGTGAGGCCAATGGAGGAAAGCACAGAAAACGAGCTGGTGTATTTAACAGGGGTTTATTTTACAAAAAATAATCCGGGAGGGAAGCACACAAAGAGCAGAGTTATCTGAATAAGAAATGTAATGCACAAGGAACGAAAACATTTAACAGCTCTACTTAACAGACTGGGCCCACGGACACACATACACACCCAAAAATAAACTGGACCCCGTGGGTCAATTTCGGTCCTCAGCTGGGCCGGAGTACCTGTCCCGCCTCGTGCGGTCTATTCGAGCTTGTCCGGTGGCGGGACTCGAACCCACCGCCAACAACGCCGCACCAAGCTCCGGAGACCAAGAACAGCACCACGGACGCCAGCCAGCACGGCCGCAGACGAAACAAATCGTCACCGGACTGCAGACCCTCCGCAGTCACCACGAAGACACCGGTCTGCCAAAAAAACCCCCTGCTCCTCACGACCACTCTGCAGTCGCCACGATCACTCTCCAGAACCCTCGTCGACCAAGCCAATCGCCCCCAATGACTGCTCACCACTCCACTTATCCTTCCACTTCCCCACGGGTCGAGGGAAAACGCTCTGAGGTACTCGCCTCCGGATTGGACGAGGGGTTGTCGGATGACTCGTGGTCACCTCCCGACTAGCTGGTGCGTGCCTGTCATGCTCGCCCTTCGCTCATTGGCTGGAGGAAACGGTCCATGCCCTTTCTTGGAGCGAAGCCTCGACCCGAAGTGATGGAGGCTCCACCCACTCCCTCAGCCAAAAACACGTGAGCAATGGCGACCGGTGGAGCGAGGTGACGGTCCGCTGTCGTTGTTGATGTCGTAGTAGTTATCAAAGCGTCAAACAACTAGACGTCAAACTAAACTAACAACGTCAAAGACACACCTAAATTATATACTACTAGAGAGGTACCCATGCTACGCACGGGTGAGAGCCCTACGTGTCAGAAAAAAATGTTTTGAGAAATATTATGAACACTTCCACCCACGTTAGGACACGTGCAAGGACCCCAAAAGCTGCACAAAAAATTTGGCCAGGTTGGTCCCAAAACTTGGAGCAAGAATGTGTAAAATCAATGTAATTTTAATGATGAAGATTACGTTGATAACAATGACGATGGTGAAGGTGTTGGCTGGGGAGGAGGGATTGGCTCTTATGTGCTATGATGATGAAGGAAATTGGTTATTACAGAAAAATAGCAAAAAGTCTCGAGCGAACGTTGTGTGATGTTGACGGAAAAGTCCATGCACGAATAATGCCGAACCGCCTCATTTGTCTACATGTGGACAATTTAATTCACTGCAAAACTTATTGATAGACTGGATTCCTTGTCCTTTTTTACATCTTCGGGAGAAAGATTGGTGTGGTGTGGATGTCAACACAAAATTTCAAATATATTGAGATATTACTGAACCAGGGAATGTTTGCACTTGTGGGAAATGGCCAAACTGCCAATGTCAAACTCGTTGATGTGTTCACAATGTCACACTCGTTGATGTGTTTACGTGCAGAGAGGGAGCAGCTTCGTATGTGTAGAAACTCAAAATCGTCATTGCATTGAGAAATTTCTGAAATCTCCCACCCACCTTTGGACATTCACTGGGACCCAAAAAGGTTCTCCAGAAAGTTTGGCAGGATTATTCCCAAAACTGAGGGAGTAGTTCAGGGATGGACAGACAGACACTCCTGCATTACTTTACAAATGCAGCAACAATCACACAGTCGTGGCCAAAAATATTGGCACCTTTGCACTTTTTTCAAATAACTCACAATTTTCCCCAAAAATAAGTTGAAATTGACAAAAGTATTTTGTCTCCATAATTCTTTATTTCACTGTTAATATTACAAAACCTTCGTTTTTGATTCAGAACTTAACATATCCTTTTAAATCAGAAAATAAAAAGAAATGGCATTGATAAAATTATGAACACCCAAGACATAATATTTGGTAGCACACACAGCCTTTGGACAAAATAACTGCAGTCAAGCGATTCCTGAAGCCATGAATGAGCTTCCTCCACCTCTCTATTGACAGTGTGCCCCACTCTTCGTGTGCAAACTGCTCCAGTTCTCCCAGATTTGAAGGGTCCCTTCTCCCAACTGCTGTTTTCAGATCTTCCCACAGGTGTTCAATGGGATTTCGATCTGGACTCTGCTGGCCACTTCAGAACAGTCCAGTATTTTGTCTTCAACCATTCCTGGGTCCTTTTTGAAGTGTTTGGGGTCATTGTCCTGCTGCAAGACGCATGACCTTCGATGGAGACCCAGCTTTCTGACACTTGGTTGAACATTGCGCTCCAAAATGTCTTGGTAATCTCCTGATTTCATGATGCCATGCACACATTCAAGGCATCCATTGCCAGAGACAGCACAGCAACCCCAAAACATCACTGAACCTCCTCCATGTTTGACTGTAGGGAAGGTGTTCTTTTCTTTGAAGGCTTTATTTTGTTTTCTGTAAACCGAGAGATGATGTGCTTTACCAAAAAGCTCTAATTTGGTCTCATCTGTCCACAGGATATTCTCCCAGAAGGATTTTGGCTTGTTCAGGTGTGTTTTGGCAAACTCCAGTCGGGCTTTCTTCTGTCTCTCTCTCTCTCTCTCTCTCTCTCTCTACCTAACAGTGAGGTCCTCCTGGGTCTCCTACCACAGAATCCCCTTTCATTGAGTTGGCGACGGACGGTGCGAGTTGAAACTGTTGTACCTTGTGTCTGAAGGTCAGCTTGAATCCGTTTGGCAGTTCATCGAGGTGCTTTCTCCACCATTCGAACAATCCTTCGCTGCAATCCTCGATCAAGTTTTCTCTTGCAGCCACATCCAGGGAGGTTAGCTTCAGTGCCATGGGCCTTAAACCTCCTGATAATATTGCGTACGGTGGACAAAGGAATATCAATGTCTCTGGAGATGGACTTGTCGCCTTGAGATTGTCCATGCTTGGCTGCAATCTTGGGTCTGACCTCTTCAGACAATTCTCTGGTTGAATCTTTTTTTCTCCATGCTCATTGCAGAACACACAGTGACACAAAACAGCTGAATGACTCCTTTTCTATATTCAAACTGGTTGAATGAGTGATTTTTATATTGCAAAAATTAGTTTTTTATATTGTTTTATATTGCCAAAAAAAAAAATCAATAAATAAAAATTAGTACAGTTTAAAAAGCAATTACAGTATGAAAAACAGTGAGGAATATCATCTTTTGAAATGAAAGGCCTTGATTGTTCATTTGCAACTTTATTTTCTGATGGTTTCTTGTACTTCTGGAAGTTATGCTTCCATTATCTTAATGGTGTTTGAGTGATTTGCACCTTGTGGTACAGTCCTGATAGAAGTGCATGTTGGGACCATCCTGGTTTGTTATGACCATTACGAGATGCGGTGCAAGCAGAATGAAAGCAGGAAAGAAGAAAGTTAATTTGTTTATTTCTCAAATCAATTGTATTGCATTTTAATGTACATTTTCTCCAGTCAATTGTGTTTGAGTCCTGGTCTTGGCTATGGAGTCACTGCTCATTTAAGGAAGCCAGTTACAGGGAGGGGACCTTTTATCCGGTCACCCAACAACCGGAAAGACTGCATATGTTCTGCGGATGTCCATACCTTGTCCAAGGCTGCCCACAGGTTGTCTGCGGCAACCCAAACGTTGTCAGCGGCTTCGCAAATGTTATCTGCAGCCGCACATTGTCCACGGCCACCCATGCTTTGACTGCAGATGTCCATGCGTTCTCCACAGACGACCACGCATTGTCCTCAGCTACCCACATCTCTGTTCACGATTTTCAAAATCTATCTCCTCCTACATTTCTCAAACAATCTTGAATTTGATTGTGGCATATAAATCTATGGGAGAATATCTAAATTTGGTCAGGACGGATTTTCGATATTCGCTTTCCTTTTCGTGTCACGTGACTTCAAAGTTGGCAAAAAACGCGAAAATGACGATTTTCAAAATCTATCTCCTCCTACATTTCTCATGCGATCTTGAATTTGATTGTGGCATATGAATCTATGGGACAATATCTAAATTTGGTCGGGCCGGATTTTCAAATTTCACTTTCGTTTTCGCGTCACGTGACTTCAAACTTTGCAAAAACTGCCCTTCCTTCAGGAGGCAATATATTCTCTCCTGGGCATGGTAAAAGTTAGTGAATGGTGTCATTGCAAAGCAGCTGACCTTGTATATTATATTGATACATTTTCCGCCGAAGGCGCAAAAGTTTCAAAACCCGAAATGTAAACGTCGGCATTTATTTTCAAAATACAATTTCGTGCACGCGCACCAAAATGCCGAGTCATCTTTAACCAAACTGCGCAGTTCGAGCTGCGCAGTGGAGCTGCGCAGTAGAACTGCGCAATCGTCTTTGGTCATAACTGAACATTGAGAACTTGTGGTATTATTTCTCGCAGGGATGACCGTCACTCCCGCACGGGGGTAATTTTTTTAATGATGATTTATCAACTGCAAGTTGAAAAAAAAAAAAGAGATGTTAACTGCCATTGGGAAGGGGTGCTGCTGATGAAAGGGGAGGTGCTGCCATGGAGCTAACACTCCCTAGGAAAAGTAAGTTCACCCTTCGTCAGCAAAAAACAATGTTGTCATACTCAAACTTATGCAAGTGTGTGATTGATATTCATTGTTGTGTAAAGAAGCTTCCTGGTAAGATTGTCTTCAATCATAAAATAAATTGGGACACAACAAAATGGATCACTTTCCAAGAATATTTGGCAAACTTTATTTGTTGCACAAAATGCATGCAATATTGAATAACCACACGTCTCTGCATGCTGCAGATTAATTTGCTAAACAATGTGTCCGAGTTAAAGCACAAAAAAGGAATATAAAGAATGTATGTCGGCAATCGTATCTATATTAGCCTCACATGCTCTTTTCAAAAGGCTGTTGAGTAATGCAGAATGGCTTAAAAATTTGTTCAAATGCTTATCAAGGAATATTTTAAATTCAAGACCCCTGTATGCCCACTTAAAATCATAATTAACTATCGAAATAAATTCAGCCTGAAAGAAAGTCTGCAATTGACATTTTGCAGATTCACACATCATCACTCAGCATTTTGCAGACTTTGAGGCCTTCAGAGAGTCATGCATAGTTGCTTGTAAAAAATTGCAGAATTGATGATTGGAACACTTCAAACTGAAATGAAAAGTTAGTGTGCTGACATGTCACAAAGAGCTATTGTTGCAACACATGCTTTAAGTTGGTCCGTTGCCGTGGTCGTGATAACTCCCATCCTCCCCCCATCATCTCCCACCCATGACAATTCACTGTTGTGTTAAGACCCACTGACCTTCATTGCACATTCAGAAGTTCTCATAATGGTGTTTAAAGTGTGCTCTGTCCTTGCGGTTGAGTTGCCTGCATGCTTCGTCAACCGTCTTCATCATGGTGGGAGGTCCACAGCTAAACACACCCACTTTATTCACCTGTAAGTGACACCACACCCAGTCTACTCATCTGTAAACCAGACCACACCCACTTTATCTGGAAAGTCAGATCACTTGAACTGGACCCAAAATTAACATGAATTTTGAAAATGCACCCCATTACATGATATAATAATAAATGCATTGGATCAAAGCCACATTCTTGCAATCAAAATCGATGAACAGTCATGCAGATGATGAGAGAAGGCAACTTTAATGCAAGAATAAAGTGGGCTGAAAGGAAGTGTAGTGTCGTGTATTAATATGTAACTAGCAGGGGTACCTGGCATTGCAGGGGTACCCGGTGTTGCCGGGCAACGTCAGGTCCCTCTTCCCGCTCCATCCCTTCCCCTGCATCCTCCCACCCCACCACTCGAGGGACGAATTAATCGATGTGGCTGAAATAATGACGCTATAGATGTTTATCCTCATCGCCATGTCATGAATTTGGGGTGTGTTCAGTTACCAAGTTTCGCGTAGAGTGCTTGCCAAGTGGCTGAAGCACTCAAGCAAGCACTCCGTTAGAAACCGTTGATAAGGAACGGCTGACTTGGCAAGCACTAGCCAGCTGCTTGCTAACAACACATCCACCCACAGACACAAACACAGCTTCATACATTAGATTAGGCGACAGTGAGACACCTCAAGTGAAACTGGCATGTTTGCATGATATTTCCTACTCTTGTTAATCTATTCTTCTTCTTCTCCCTCTCATACTAATCAGCAAATAAACTTTCTCTCCTCTATCATATCATTTTTTCCATGAGTTTTAGTATATTAGAAAAAGGCTCCAATTATTAGTGCATTCATGCGATTGCAGACATCGCTGCGTGATGACGTCACGTGTAGGGACGTCTTTTTTCATACTTCGCACGGAAGCAAACATGGCATATTTTTGCTTGTAACAGTCATTGCAAATTCTGGTAAGCGACATGTCACTGTCTCACAGACAGAACCACAGACACAAACTCAGATTTATATATTACTAGTGCGGGCTCGTAGGTGCGTGCCAGTATGTGCAGCTTCGTTCCTTCGCTCTCGTAAACGACGACTGGATTGGGGCATTTTTTCAATTAGATCAGACCAACCGTATCATAAATGGCCATAACTTGGGAAACACCTGGGAAACATACTCAGGTCCCCAGCGTCAATTGCGACATCATATCAAACGAAGAAGAAGAAGAATTGTGATGCCCCCTCTCTCTCGCCCCCTCTCTCTCTCGCCCCCTCTCTCCCCCCTAGTCTCGCCCCTCCTCTCTCTCACCCCCTCTCCCATCCCCCTCTCTCGCCCCCACTCTCACCCCCTCTCCCATCCCCTCTCTTGCCCCCTCTCTCACCCCTCCTCTCTCCCCCTCTCTTGAATTGACGCCCCCTCTCCTCACCCCTCTCTCCCTCCCCTCTTCTATCCTCTCTCGCCCCTCTCTCTCCCCCTCTCTCTCCCCCTCCCTCTTGCCCCCACTCCCATCCCCCTCTCTTGCCCCTCTCTTGAATTGACGCCCCCTCTCTCTCACCCCCCTCTCTCCCTCCCTCTCTCACCCCTCTCTCACCCCTCCTCTCTCGCCCCTCTCTCTGTAAATGTATTCACAAATGTCAACCAATCACAACAATTAATTCAAACCTTGGGAAAAAACAGCTTTCAAACCCTTGGGAAACAGCTCTTTCCCTTGGGAAAATTCAAACCTTGGGATTAATTAATAATTTGAACAATTAATTCAAACTTTGGGAAAAAAACAGTTTTCAAACCTTGCGAAACACTTGGGAAACAGCTGAAACAGATGAAGAACGATATCAAACCTTGAAAAGGCACATACTCAGGTCTCCAGCATCGATTGTGATGTCATACCAAATGAAGAAGAAGAAGAATTGTGACATCAATCGTGCAAAAAACAAACAAACAAAAAAAATAAACATTAATTGTGACGTCATTCGTGACGTCATAGCACCGTGTCTTGTCATTGGTTGACAGATCAATGGCCGTAACTTGGGAACCGCTTGTCCAATTAATATCAAACCTTGAAAAGGCACATACTCAGGTCCCCAGCGTCGATTGTGACGTCATACCAAACGAAAAAGAAGAAGAATTGTGACGTCAATCATGCAAATAATAAATAAATAAATAAACTGATTGTGACGTCATTTGTGATGTTATAGCACCATGTCCTGTCATTGGTTGATAGACGTAATTGGTCATTATTGGTTGACAGACAATATATAGGTCATTATTGGTTGACAGACATTGGTCATTGTATCACGTTATTCTTTTTATTACTGCCAATTATTGTGCTATTATTATTATTATTATTATTATTAATATTAATACTAGTGTATGCCCGTAGATGTGTGGCCGTACGTGCAAACCCTCCACCCCCCCCGTAAAAAAAACTCAAACCGCGTGCCAGAAACAAGAACCACATAAGCTGTTCCTTCGCTTTCACGTGCCCGTACGTGTGTGGTTGTACGTGCAAAAAAAAAAAAATATATATATATATATATATTTATATATATATATATATATATATATATATATATATATATATATATATATATATATATATATATATATATATATATATATATATATATATATATACACTTTAAAACTGCTTGCCAGAAACAACCACACAGGCCGTTCCTTCGCTCTCGAGTGGCCGTACGTGCGTGGCCGTAGGTACGTGTCCGTACGTGCATGGCCGTACGTGCATGGCCGTACGTGCGTGCCCATACGTGCGTGCCCATACGTGCGTGGCCGTACACACAAAAAAAAAACTTTCAAACCGCGTGCCAGAAACAACAACCACACAGGCCGTTCCTTCGCCCTCGCGTGGCCGCACGTGCATGGCCGTACATCAAAAAAAAAAACAACTTTCAAACAAACACACAGCCCATTCCTTCGCTCTCATAAACGACGACTGGATTGGGACATTGTATTTATCTATAAATGCGGATAAGAAATCGAGAAATTATTAGAATACAGTAAGTCATCACTATCCAAAAGTAGTGCGTGACCATACGGAATGTTCACATGCATTCCAGGAATTATCGCTTGTATTGAAGTAACATATGCTGTGATACTTACACACAGAGTTAATTAAAATCAAGTTTACCTCCCTGTCTTTGCTTGCCATGACATTCGCTGCCATTTATCATTGGCACTTCTACCCCACGGTAACCAAGGCACCGATCGGTCCCCATCGTAACCAGCACGGCACATGACGTCATCGTCGGCCGGCCGTGCACCGGCCTACGCAGTCACGCCCACGCAGCAACGTGTCCTGTGATTGGTAACTAAAATGGCGCATCGGCCATGCCCACGCAGCACGTGTCCTGTCATTGGTTGGTAAATAAATGGCCATAACTTGGGAATCACTTGTCCGATTGATATCAAATCTTGAAAAGGCACATACTCAGGTCCCCAGCAATATACCTGGCAAGTTTCAATTAGATCGGACCAGTGGTTGTCGGGAAACAGCGGTCACAGACACACAGAAACACAGAAACACAGACACACAGACACACAGAAACACAGACACACAGAAACACAGACACACAGAAACACAGACACACACACACACACACACACACACACACACACACACACACACACACACACACACACACACACACACACACACACACACACACACACACACACACACACACACACACACACACGCACACACATTGCTGGAATTTTCGATAGATGAAATGAGGTCAATGAGATGACAAATGAAGGGGTTAAATGCAGACTGCAGAGCAATGAGTCAGGAAACCCGTCGTTGTGAATCGTTTTTACCACCAAATTGAGATGTATTTCGTTGGCAAGCATGTTGAGTGGAGCTGAATTCCTAAACACTTCCAAAGGCCACAGCGTTTTGACAACTGGAAACAAAATAGAGTTGTGCACTTTTTTTGATAAATTATTTTTGGAAATTTTTTTCTTCAATAAATAAATAATAATAAAAATCGTCTCCATGTACATTGTACACACCTTTATCTCGTTAGCACCTCTTCATAAACAACATCGCTGAGGAAGCGGCGCTTCTTCTTTGTTTCCTCGTCCAGGGCAATAATACGGAGGCTTTTAATGGCCAATTATTCAATTCGCGCCAACGTATTTTATTTTGCCTTTTCGCAAGGAAAAACACGAAGAGAAGAGAAGAGAAGAGAAGAGAAGAGAAGAGAAGAGAAGAGAAGAGAAGAGAAGAGAAGAGAAGAGAAGAGAAGAGAAGAGAAGAGAAGAGAAGAGAAGAGAAGAGAAGAGAAGAGAAGAGAAGAGAAAAAACCTGTAATGGCGAACGCGGCTGAGTTTCTCTTCACCATCGACCACGGCTACGCAGCAACGCTTCCTGTCATTGGTTAATAAAAACTGGCTGCAGCAACGGTTCCTGTCATTGGTTGGTAAATAAGTGGCCATAACTTGGGAAGCACTTGTCCGATTAATATCAAACCTTGATAAGGCACATCCTCAGGTCCCCTGCAATATAGCTGGCAAGTTTCAATTAGATTGGACCAGCGGTTGTCGAGAAACGGCGGTCACACACACACACACACACACACACACACACACACACACACACACACACACACACACACACACACACACACACACACACACACACACACACACACACACACACACACACACACACACACACACACAGCTGGAAATGTATATATATATATATATATATATATATATATATATATATATATATATATATATATATATATATATATATATATATATATATATATTGTTGTGGTTACCAAATTCGCAAACCACCATTCAGGTCCCTTAGGTGAGGTATTTCGGTAAGTACATGTGTAGTTTGGCCCAAACCCGTTGTCTAGTGGGAATACATGTCATTCATGCGTGCTGCGACTCTTCAGGATAGCCGTTTTTCTTTTGCTATCTTTATTTTGGGACCAACCGCCATTGTTACCACCACCAACCACCGCTTCACCACAACCGCCACGACCTTCACGTCACACCTCGCAACCGTCGCATCGCCACCGTTCTTGCGCCGCCTGTGGGTACCGGTGTTGGACTCGTGCAGGGCGCGCGCCGAACAGCGTGTACAAAATCACGGATTTTGTGCTTCTAAAACGGATCAAAAACGACACGCCCACTTTTTGCCGTCCAATCGGTGAGCGAGGGGCGAATTGGCCCCGCCCCCAGGGCGATCGATATATGCAAATTTATGGATCAAAAAGCCTTCACGCCCACTTTTTCTCGGGCCAATGGGGAGCGAGGTGAAAGGTCGAAGGGAGGGGGTCAAAGATGAGAGGGCGAAGCTACGGGGCTGATAAAAGGACCGTGTTTGTCAGTCAGGAGGAGTAGGAGAGTCAGAGAGTAGTAGACGAGGAGAGTAGGAGAGTAGGAGAGTCGGAAACAGAGAGTCAAGACTTCGCGGGCGGTGGAGTTGGCAAGAAGGAGCTGGTCGTCGTGTGCGTTGGAGTCGGAACGGAGGGGACGGAGCTGTGGAAAGGCGGCGACACCAGACGAGGGGGTGCTCGCGTCGGGAGCTGCACCCCAGGGAGGCCGACAGCGCGACCTGGCCGAGGTGGAGACGCTCGTCGCGGGATAATAAAAATCCTCTATACCCCGAGCATCAGCAACCCCCTCCTGTTTCCCCCCGCGCTGAGATAGTGCGACCAAGGGGGCCCCTTTCCCACCCCCTACCAGACACTGTCCGCGGGGCCCGCGGAGTTGAGGCGCCATCGCCGCTCCTCGTCTCATCACCAGACGGGTAGGCCGACCCGGTCTCGGCCTCAGGCCCGCCTCATCCTTGAGGGTATTTCTTTTCCTTGGTTTTGGGTATGTGTTGTCGGCGCCGTCTGTGAAGTAGAATTGTATAAGTGTTGCCGTGTGCTCGGTAGTCGGTATTAGCTCTGCATTGTGTTTTCGCTTTTATATTTGCTTTTTGTGTAAATTGAGTTGTGTTTTTCTTTTCTGTGTGCATTTGGTGGAATTGTATATGTGTGCTTCCCGTGTGCCGCGAATAAATGTGCTTTATTATTGAACTGTTCTCCCGCTTCGCTTCGTCTTTTCCTCTATTGAATCCCCATCTTGCTTCACGTAAAGGGTTGGTAGTGGGCTGAATACGCCCGATAATTAATCGAACCGTCGAGGTCGACGATAACACCGCTCGGTTATTCTGATAGTACGGAACGGGTCGCTTAAGTGGCCCGTGTCCGAAGTCGACCTGCGGCGAGGTGCGATCGCCCGGTCTACCCTCCGCGTGGGTACTTAGGTAGGTCGACCCGGCGAGCAACCCTATCCCACGCGGGGGCTGATTGGCTCGATCGCGGTGAGACCGAAAGGTCCACCCGTGACTGGTTCCCGGCGTTAGTCCGAGAGGGTCACGACTGGATTGTCCGTCCGGTGGGCGACGTGCCGCGATTCGAGTTACGTGGCCGTCAGCACGCCGGCGGGCGCGAATACCGCAACAATATATATGGCAGTGTCTTGGTGATTGTATCACTTTCTTGCTCACCTCTGGATGCTGGTTCTGCAGGGAGTTGAGAAATGGAATGAATTGAGGCCTGCCAAAGTGTGTGATCGACTGAAGGCCAGTAAATAGGCTGCGGCTTTGTTCCTTCTGGAAGTGCCGCTCAAAGATGTACTGATGAGCATTAAACATGCAAACACAAGTGTTAGACTCAGCAATGCACATCACAGTCTTCATCTTGTGATGCCATCATTTTTTATACACAACATAGAATTAACCAAACTTAGTTTAAACTTTGTAACAACTGCTGCAAACTGTTTTTGATTACGCTCAAAGTCAAATAATTTTGTATTTTTATGCAAGACCTGAGAAATAGACAAACCTGCTTTTATAGTCTTTCTGGGAACAAAAGACATCATGAAACTCGAGTTGGTTACTCCCCCTTTTCCCCATGCATATTTAATTGAAATATGAGTGGGGATGGAGGGCAACCTTCTCTGAAGTATTAAAATATGAGAGAGGGAGAGATACACTGCTCACACGGTCAAATCATTACCAGCATCGAGGTCCGAAGATCGAACTTCTCGGCAAACTGGGTAATGTAGATGTGAACCGAGACGAGATTCATCTTGTCATTCTCCTCCACCTCCTTAATTATGTCTGTTAGCCATTCAAATTGATGCTGTGTCCGTGTCACCCAGATGAAATACACCTGTAAGTAAAAGCCAAACAAATAAAACTGTATAAGGTGTAAAAGGTAGTTTAGAACATTTAGCTGAAATGCTAGAGGCTCATTCCTTGAGAAACATCTTGGTACATGCACTCCTGTTTAATTATATAAAAGTAGAAATTTGAATCCAGTTCAGACTTGATTCTACAACCAATCATATGGAGCAAAAGGAAAGCACTCACTTTTTTACACTTTATGAACCTGGAGTTCAGGAGTGACTTCTGCACAATATCTTTGAGGATTGAAGCAAAGGGTGTGACTCCAATACCACCTCCCACAAGTACTGACACTTCATACTCATTCCAATCTTGGTGACCTTCACCAAATGGTCCATCCAAGTAGATCTGCAAATCACAACAGATCGTGCTGGTTTGTCGTTAAATTTGTACAACAATGATATGATAATTATTGTCGCAGAGTGATCCTTTAAAAATCAGCCATTTCTCTCGAGATCTGATCATTGTTTCATCAGATTTAGTAAGAATTTATTTGTAAGAGAAATTATGTAAGCATAGCTCATCTGTGTGCACCTTGATTGGAATGTTATTTAAATATTAACTTACTTTCTTCCACTTCAATTATCTGTGATATCGAGTATCCACGACACTTGTGATGCACATTTTTATGATACTGCTCTTGTATAGTCTGATTCCCATCATGTACTGCCTTTTTGGCTACTGGTTGCATCATTGGTTAGGGGCGCAGCTATGCCCCTATTACCAGCATGCTGGTGCTGATTTCGCCGACTTCGGAAGGATGACAGGCTGGGTCAATCCCTTGGTGTTAATTCAGTGGCCAACGGCACTCAAACTCAGCACTCCACCAGGATCCCAAGCCACCACCCTAACCGCTAAGCCAACACTCGGCTGACTATTGTCTAATATGGGTTTGATACAGAAGAGGATTTCTGAGGTTAAAGGTTATTAAAGTTCATTGAATGCTAAAACATAATAGTCTCGTCAATGGGTGCAAAATACAGCGAGAATTGCTCAGTAAGTGATAAAAGCATGAGACTTGGCACAATTATTCTTCAACCCATACTGAATATTTTCAAAGGTGGAGCCATTGAATACAGCATGTTCCTTAGCAACGGTTGCGAGGTAACAAATTTACCCAAGCAACGGGCTTTTTAAGCCGATTTACTACATTCGGAAAGGTTGGTGCAATGTTACAGAAGATCAGAACTATCAGTAGACATGTTTTAAAGACAATGAGTGTCATCAGAAAACAAAACAACACAATAGTGTCACCACATAACAAATTAGCATTTGTTTTGTTGCTCGGTAATGGATAAACAATACCAACTGTCTTTGTATATATTTATCCTCTATTTGTCAATGATGCTTCTACTTCACATTGCCTAATGGCCTACAGAAGAGAAATGTTTTGGGTAAATAATCTATACAGGTTGTCATAATTGTTATCAAAAAGTAACAAAACATTAAATATTTAGTTTCTTCGTAACCTATTTACCATGGCAACCATCTGAGTACACGTAGAAGACGACCTGTGAACACGGGATTCACTTAACTCATTAACTCAACTTAAACATAACAGTCTTGTTATCAATAGAAGACCTTCTTCCTGGAATTATAATGAAAGCAATGGTATTTTACACCATACATCAAATTAAAACAGTTACGCAATCCATTCACGGTAGCAACCAGCAACTAGCAACTGTCAATTATGTTGTCACCTTGGACTTTCTTTGGACCTTTGCCATTGCTTTAAGCATTGCCACAATCTCTCCTGCATGTGCAGTAAACAGTGCATTGTAAGTGCGCTCGTACACATTTGCAGTCTTTACACCTGCTCCTACATGCACACTTCAGCAACTCTGGACAGGATGCACTGGCTTCTGGCAGATTTGTCCATAGGGGCTTCCACTGTTCTGGGCAAGTCCATCCCCACTCAGCAGGAGAGGGAAACTGGCGATATGGCATGGTAGTACGTCCCCAGTAGTGCCCACCTTGCAATACTGCCCTCCTGATATGTTGCTGTTGGGCAGCCTTGGTGGGAGGAAGGGTTGACATCTGACGCCCTTTGCGTGTGAATAGAAGCTTCCTAACCTCGTTGATTGAGGCACATGTTGATGTCCTGTCATAGAGAAGGACAGTGAAATACTCTAGGGAAGCTTCTGTCTCTTCAGATATTTGCTCTGGTGAATCGTGCAGCTCAAAGAAGGCTCGAGTGAACTCATCATGTGTTTCCCACACTTTCCATTGACGGGTAAAGTTATAGATAATAAAATACGTTGTAATTGATAAGTTAAATTGGTCTGCAGGCATCTTTTGTGCTGGTTGCTAAGGAAAATATGTTGCCTAGCAACTGAAAATAAGCCTTGTGTTGTTGACAGTTGCTCCAAATTGATGTTTATATGAAAATTGAAGTTGTAGATATTAAAATACATCATAATCATTTAATAAAATTGGTCCACAGTCATCCTATGTGCTGGTTGCTAAGGAAAATATGTTGCCCAGCGACCGTTACAATGCTACATTCAGTTCACATTGGCTCCACCACTGAAAATGTTTAGAATGTTGATTGAACATTTGTGCAAAGTTTCATGCTTTTATCACAATCTGAACAATTTTTTCACCCCTCACCTTGACTCTAAGGAAAGGTATTTGTGTTCACACATCATGCACAAGTTTGTCATGATTGATCTGCATTTACGCACACCTCAAATAATGGTTATTGGATCACAGCATTTGCGAGTTAATTCCCAAAATTACAAATTCCACAACAAAATGCCAACTGTTTTGCTTTTGTGCCTTTTGTAAGGCTGGTCATGAAAAACATCATTGAAATTTAAGAAAATTCAACTATTTGATGATCTTTAGCTCTCAATCCTCCCCCATTGCTGCTGAAAAAAGGATTAATCTGTACTAATAAATGTCAATGTGTGCGTGTGTGTCTCCTCCATAACTACAAAACCATCAAACCGAGCAGCCTGAACATTTGCATGCATACCAAGAAAACTTCGAGGAAGTGGGGATGACTGAAAATTGGGTGTTTGGGTTAATTAAAACACCCCCTTTTGAAGATAATTAACGGCCTTATTTAATTATATCCTTCATCAGGCACATCCTTGGACACCCTCAGACACCTCACTGGCCCTCAATGGGGTCCTAATTCGCCATTTTGTTCGGCCTATTCAAACATGCCTCAATTTGGAAACAAGATCTACTCTCTCACAGACTAATTAAAGTATAATATGGAATAGGCAAAGCCTAGAAGCGAACGTAGAATTCTTCTTACATTCGATGCTGCAATTTCCGGTTACTCGGGACTGGATTCGGGATCAGCGATCAACTAATGTAAATCACGATTAAAAATTATTTTTTGATGATGCGGGAGATATCTTTATTAAAATCAGTGGAGCAAATATACACCATGTCTGATATTTGGGTCTTTCATGTCTCCGACGATGCCTTTATCTCCAGGGACGCATCATTCCCCATGACACAAACCAGAAGCAAAAGGGTCATAGCCGACGACACGGATTCCAAATTGCCAGGGTATTGTATTGTTGTTGTTGTTTCCTATTCTCTCATGTGCACGCGTTGAGTATGAAGCTCACTACGTTCGCGATAAATCAAAATAAGTGTCAAAATCTGGAGTGAAATCCGAAAAATTTCACAAATTAGCGATTTTTACAACTTAGTGTATTTATTAAAGCAAAGCATTGTACTTAACTTTTTCTACTGTTCGGAGGATTATATTGAGTGAAGAAAAGATTATGGAATGTGCAGAAAGTGTGACTTCATTGAGCGCAACGCCGTGCTTCATAACCTGCTTTTGCAATCCATGACTGCATAGTCCACAAGGGTGCTTTTTCAACAATTACATACGCAGTTTGCTCTTTCCGTTTTGTACGATTTGCTTACATTATAAACTATTAATATAAATATACTGTTATAGTTCCGCCATTATATTATGAGTCAATAGTTTCTGCAAGTGAAGAGGAAATTTTTTTGTTGCTGCAAATGAGGCTTTTTTTGCTTTTCACCGTTTTGTGCGATCTTGGTTTTATCAGGTTTTCCTTTGTCCTCGTGGCTGCTTCTAAAGCAATTGGTTATCGAGTGTGCTGAACAAAGGTTATATGGTTTCTCTTTGTGAGTTTCAAAACAAAATATATTTGATTGGTGAGGTACCTATGCTATGCAAGGGGGGCTGGACAGCCACAAGACCATGTTCACGAAGGAGCCCGGGTGGAGCAGAGCGGAGTCCGAGACGGGGATCAGGGCCGCCGACAGGACCCACGAGAGACCCGGTCAAGATCGGGCGCCCTCGAACCAGCGCAATAGACGGGCTGCCGAGGCGAGACGCTGGCAAACCCTCCGTGTCACGACCCTCATTCTTTCTTTGGCAACCCGCGACTCCAACCGTCTCACTCCAACCACTGTCTCGCTCCAACGCTGTTTCTCTCCAACCTCAGACTCCAGCTAACACGGCCGACCCACACAGAATTCTCTCTCTACCTATACTATAAAATGGTTCGTGAAGGACTTGGGCAAAAAATGGCGAACCTACAAATGCCGAATACCGAATGCCACAGGCGAAACTCCTCACATAATTTTCTCATTCTGCTTGAAGGCCGAATTAAAAAAAAACAAAAAAACTCCAGTTGATCGTCTGGATTAAAAATAAATAAATGGAGGAGGCCCTTTTAATCTGTTATTATTTTTTTCATTTCAAAATGGCCACCTGCTTTTAGTGCCCGACAAATCATGTACCCGACATGCTCATTTTTTTATCTCCCCCCCCCCGTAAAAAAAATTACATGAGTCATGTACCAGGTATGTCAGTTTTCTCTCCCCAAAGAAATATGAAGTGGGTCATTTTCCAGACACGTCATGAACACACTCACTCAGCCTATTAAAAATACAATCCACAGTTCGAAACAAATATATCATCAATTTATGGTGAAAATACGAAAAAAAATATAGACTACACACTTCATGCAGATTAAAATGATTGGCTATACCATCTTTCTATATACAGGGTGCCCCACAGAAAACCAGGAAAATTGAGATTTTGAGATTTATTTTGCCATATTTTACCATATCAATAAACTCACATATAATAAAGTGTATCTTTGTTTTACACTACATCTAAGTTTGCTTTTGTTTTGTTTTAAAGAAACTGTACGAAATTTCCTGGTTTTCTGTGGGGCACCCTGTACAATTATTAAATACACAGATTTTCATTTAATTTAATACACATTAAACACACAGATTTACATATGTGGGATGTGGACTCACCAGCATCCCCTGGTCGAACTCCCCACTTGCGAAATCGGAGAAAACATCATGTAGCAAGAGTCGCCCATCTAAAACTGTTCCCGCATACCACGGTTTCAGGACTTTAGTTCCCATCGGAATTTGCAAAAATTAAAAAAACCATCTTCAAAAATGAAGCTTAAATCATGAAAATGATTCATAGTGTTCACACAATTTGTCAACATTCTAGATCCGTCGCACAATTTGCTAGTTTTATTTGTCTAGTGCGGTTAGTCTAGTGCGGTTTTGATTGATTTTTGGTTCAGGTCCGCATTCAGATCCGACCGATCAGTGGGATACAAAATTTAAACTGTTCAGCCTGGCGGAGGTATGCGCTCCGTGTGACGTTCCGTTTTGCCAAGTGTTTGGCCAAATTTTTCGCAAAAAAATTTGCTAGTCTAGTGCGGTTATGATTTGAATCATCGAGCGGCAGCCTATTAATAGGCTACGCCACGTGATCGTCGGTGATACGCTGACGCGCTGTGCATAAGTTAGACTATCGTTGGGCATAGGTTGTGAACGCCGACAACACGCTTAGCATTCGCTGATATAAGTTATCTTTAAGTTATCGAAAAGTTCTGTGCACGTTACTAATATGTTATGCATACGACCAACACGTTATGAATACGACCAAAACTAAAAAAAAACATCAAAATTTCAGCGTACGCCAACGTTTTACATACATTTTTATCCCCCACCGCGTGGCGGAAGGGGGATATTGTTATCACCCGGGTCGTCTGTCCGTTTGTCTGGCTGCCTGGCATGGTGTCAACATTTATAGCTGTGAGTGCGATAACTCATAAAGTGTTCGCCATATCGATTTGAAATTTGGATCACACATGTACCACCTGAAAAGGAAGAACCCTATTGATTTTGGGCGTGGCCGGATCCAAGATGGCCGACTGGGGCGGCCATCTTGAAAAAAATGTTTTTTGTAATAAATGGAAAACCGCTTGTCTGATTTCAATTATTTTTCAATGGCGGAGGATTCCCCATCTCTGATGGTATATTTATACGTTGCCATTGCTGGCTAAAATGTCAAGGTGTGACAGCGCCTTCAAATTGATACGTCACCATTAATTTAACAAAATCCAATATTACAAACACTCTTGAGGTAAACGAAGAGAACTGCAATTCTGATGTGACATCCTGATCAGGAGCAGCTTCATTCGGATTGAAACTCAAAATCATAATTGTATTGAGGTATTTATGAAAACTCCCACCCAACTGAGGACACCGGCGATGACCCCAAAACGTTCCACACAAGGCTTGGCGTGGCTAGCCCCAAAACTGAGGGAGTAGATCAGGGTCGTATGGACGGATACATACTCCTGCTTGAAAATATAGATAACACCCGATTTCCGGCCATTTGCCATGTTAATGTCTTTTCGAATTTACAGCGCCAATTTTTTTTCCCACCAATCACACGCTGCTATTTGTAAAGATTAATGTTCATGCACATCTTGAAATATTTAAATTTGTTTTTTGAAATTCCCCCCCAAACAAGGATGAAAGCTACTCAAGGTTTCTGGGTTGTACATGGTAGTCGGGAAACACACCGACTCCAACCTGCCGATTCCCAAAAATTTTCCGATATCGGCCAAGCACGAATGTGTGTGTGTGTGTGTGTGTGTGTGTGTGTGTGTGTGTGTGTGTGTGTGTGTGTGTGTGTGTGTGTGTGTGTGTGTGTGTGCGCGTGTGTGTGTGTGTGATTTGTCATCTTTTCGTGGAAAATCCACTGCACTGTTTCTTCAATATCTATATGTTTCTTATGTATTTATTTGATTATTGTGCATTCGTGAAAAGTATGGGTTGACTGACTGCATTGACACAACTGACGTTGTGGATATACTGATGTGAATCCGTGATCGAGGTTGTGAATCTGCCGTTTGGAGAGGTTCTGGGCTGAAAGGATTGAAACCTCGAGGAAGAACATTGCCCAGCTGATGATCCATGCAGTCGGGAAAGTGTGTGTGCTTTTGTGTGTATGTGTTTTTTTGTTTTTGTTTGTGTGTGTGCATTTGTATTTATCTGTTTGTATGTATGAGTATGTGTGTTTATGTATGTGTGTGTGTTTGTTTGTTTGCATGAGTGTATGTGTTTGTTTGTTTTTTATTATTTATTTTTATTAATTTGTAATTATTTATTTTTTGTGTGCACCACAGAATTGTTTGCAACAGTTGTGTGTGGAAAAAAACGAGGTGTGTGTATTGTTCATAAAGCATAACATTTTCTCTCTGCAAACTCCACCCTACCCCCCGCCCCCCGATCCTTCTCTCTCCCTCTCTGTCCCATTCTCACTCCACCCCCTCCTATTACCATGCAGCACCTTCCTATCTATATCTATATCTATATCTATATCTATCTATATCTCTCTATATCTCTCTATATATCTATCTATATCTCTCTATCTCTATCTCTCTATATATCTCTATCTCTATCTCTATCTCTATATCTCTATATCTCTATATTTCTATATCTCTATATCTCTATATCTCTATATCTCTATCATCTCTATCTCTATCTCTCTCTATATCTATCTATCTATCTATCTATCTATCTATCTATCTCTCTATCTCTATCTCTATCTCTCTCTATCTCTATCTCTATCTCTATCTCTATCTCTATCTCTATCTCTATCTCTATCTCTATCTCTATCTCTCTCTCTCTCTCTCTCTCTCTCTCTCTCTCTCTCTCTCTCTCTCCGGTGATTATGTCCAGACGGTTTTTGTCGATGGACCTGTCCGGATGGAATTTGTGTTCGGGCATTGTTTTTGTTTTATCTCCAGACAGTGTTTATGCCCGGACCTGGACGGGCCGTGTTTGTATGTCTCCAGACATGTCCGGGCGGTGTTTGTCTCCGGATGTGTCCATGTTTTTTTCTGGACATGTCTGAGCAGTATTTATCTCCTGACGTGTCCGGGCAGTGTTCATGTCCAGACTGGAGTTTGTCTTTGGACGTGTCCAGGCGATGTTTATGTCCAGGCAGCTTGGCTCCGGATGGCTCGGCTTGGCTCCGGACGTGTTTTGCTGTGTGGAGTTTGTCTCCCTATCACTACAAGATCATAATTGTGAAGTTTCATGTCGATTAATTAAGCGGTTCCAGATAAACACATGATTAAATATTGTTCTTCAGTTCAATAATGGCTGTCAAACCATGTGACCTTTCAATTGTCAATTAATAAACTTGTACATCCAAGGATTGGGGAGCATTTGTGTGAAGTTTCCCCTCGGTCTGTCCAGCCGTTCTGGAGAAGATTTTTTAATGTGTTTTCGGGTAAATCCAAAATGGGTGCCAAATCATGTGACCTACGATGTCATATGTGTGAATCTTTTGTTCCTCATGGATAGGCGGTCATACCTGTAAAGTTTCGCCTCGATCTGTTCAGCCATTTCAGAGAGGATTTTTGAAGGTTTAAAAAAAATTTAAAAAATAGGCTGCCAAATAACGTGCCGCTGACATCATCTTTTTTTTCTGTGGAACATTTTATCCCGAGATGACTCTCAAAAAATTTCATACTGATCAGATGTGGCGTTCTACATATATAATGACGTCATTAAAAAAAAAAAATCACACTTATTCCACATGAGTACTTGCCGTGTGCCAAGTTTCAATTTTTTGCTTGGTGCGCTTTCAGAGATGCAGAGGTCCAAAGTTCTTCCAACATGGTCACCACACCACATGACCTATGATGTCATAATGATGATTAAAATATTCTGCATGTGTAGTTGCATCTTTGGTGAAAATTTCGTCGCAACCTGACAAGCGGTTACGGAGAAAAACACAAAAGTTCTGTATGGACAAACAAACAAACAAAAAAACAAATGAAAAATTACTCATGGAATGACACTTGGCGAAACGGAACGGCACACGGATCGCATACCTCCGCCAGGCTGAACAGTTTAAATTTTGTATCCCACTGATCGGTCGGATCTGAATCCGGACCTGAACCAAAAATCGAATCGACTTGTTATCACCTAACCAACCCTTCCACCTCCTTTTGTAACAAGTTGTCCACAACTTCTCGAGATGTCATGCTACACATAGATTTTGGCCCCATCTCTCAATGGTGAACAATCATTAAATAAATTATCGTATCCGGATCCCAATTTGAATCTTCACGAAAATTTAATCAATTAGTCCTTTTTACACACTCATCCTGTCTACAAAGTTTCTGTGGAATCCATCCATAACCTTTTGAAATATTGTGCTAAACATCGTTTTTGGCCGTATTTTTCTCAATCATGAAGAATCACTTGAAAAATTCTCAAATCTGGATCTGGATTCTTCACCAGAATCGAATCAATTAGTCCTTGTCACACACCCAACCTGTCCACCAAGTTTCTTCTGAATCTGCCCACAACTTTTTGAGATATCATGCAATATCGTTTTTAGCCCCATCTCTTAATGGTGAAGTCAGTCAAAAAATAAATAATTCTCGTATCCAGATCTGGATTCGGATGTTCACCAAAGCGATCGCAAAAATCGAAGACAAAATTAAAATCGAAGTAAAAAACGAACTCGTAACGTCAAGCGAAGCAAAAATACTCCATTTCTCCACAGGAATTTACGGAATTATTTAATATTATTTTATAACACTGAAATTTTTAAAACAGCCGTAACTCGACGAATTGACACACAAATTCCGCCGAACTTACCTCAATCTTCCAAACTCACGCTCCGTCAACAATACCTGTGGTCACTTTTCTCGAGTTATCATGTTTTGGGTGTTTGACCTCACTGTGACCTTGACCTTTGACCAATTTTGACCAAAATTTAATCAGCACTAGCCATCACCCTCCTGAATCACGTGGTGTAATTTGACATTGGTAGCTTCTTCCGTTCTCGAGTTATCGTGCCTACAAACAAACAAACAAACAAATAAACAAACAAACACACAAACACACAAACAAACAAACAAACAAACAAACAAACAAACAAACACACAAACAAACAAACAAACAGACGACGGAAGTGATCAATATACTTTCAAAATCTTTAGATTTCGTAAGTAACAAGGTAGGAATGACACCACATTACAATACCACAATGCGACACTGCAATCCTCTTACGGATTACCATCACGACATCTTTTGATGTTTTACTTTTGTTTTGGGATTGCGATTGATGAAGAAGAATGAAGAAGAATGAAAATGAAGAATGACACCACATTACGACACAAAACGTATAACGAGGGGAGCAGGAGACAAGAGGGGTGGGAGAGGGAAGCACAAAACAGTGGGGAACAGAGACATCAGGAGATCTGTGGAAGGGAGAGGGATTGGGTGGGGTACACAGGATAAACAAGATGGACAACACAGGGACTTTCAGGAAGGAAAGCAGGGAATTTGAAGGAGGTGGGTTGGAGGTGGATTAACGGGGGAAGAACAGATCATGGTTTTGGATGGGGGAAGATAAGAGATTGTGGTGATCGGCTGTTTTGAAGACGTGGAGGGAAGAATGGGATTGAAGAGAGTGTGGGAGTTTGTTCCAAAGGCGGGAAAGAAGAGGACTGAAAGAGTGAAGGTGAGCAGTGATTCGTGATTTTGGTAGTTTTACCAGAAGGGGGTTGCTCGCGGACCTTAAGCGCCCTGTGGAAATATGGGGGGGGGCACCGCAGACAGAGTGGGGGGGGGGCGAGAGCAGAGAGGAGATGGTAGAAGACAAAGACCACGACCTTCCTGTGGAGAGAACGTGAGAGACCCAAAGATTCAGCTTCATCGCGGGAGATACCAATGATCCAAAATGCCTTGTTTTCCACGGTGTGAAGCAAAGAAAGGTGTGAAGCGGGAGCATCAGGTTGCAGATGAAAACTTTCTATGTGTCCAGGAGCTCAGGTGTGCCAAGGAAGGACTTTTCATGACAGAGTCAGCAGTCACAGTCAGTCAGCAGTCAACACAGTCAGCAACTGGCTTTGGAGGCCAGCTTGGAAATGTGGCTTTCACAGGAAAGATCATGGCAGATCGTGAGACCCAGAAGCTTTTATGAAAGGACTTCTACAAGAGGATTGTTGAGAAAGTAGATGGGGGGGCGGGGTTCCAGATGGTCCTTTCGGAGAGACAGTGAGTGTGAGATTTGTCAGGATTGAAAGACATGTTCCACGTGTTGGACCAGTTTGTGATTTTATACAGATCTGCAGAGAGTGAAAAGGCTGCTGCCTGCCGATCTGAGGGATGACAGATGGTACAGCAGAGGGTGGAGTCATCAGCAAAGACATAAAGAGGATTTTCCAGAGAGTCAGAGAGATGATTGATGAAAACCAGAAAAAGAACATGGCCCAGAACACTGCCTTGAGGAATTCCAGCCTGGACAGGAAGAGGGGATGAGAAGGTTGGGATCCTACATCATTTTAAAGAAAAAGACACATTCAATCAAAAAAGCAACTACATATATCTTCCTAGTTCAGTTGTAAACGAAGCAAGAGTCGATACCTGATCGGAACTGTGCTGGCTTTGTTTTTTACTCGGCAAGTAGGGTATATCTAGTTACTTTTTTAGTTGGAGGCACATTTTTCTTGAAAACGATTTATATTGTCATGTTGACTCATGTCGTCCGTCACACCAGAGATTTATGCAACCCAGAAGATGCCGATCTCACCGAAATTTAAACTGCGGTCATTAATTAATTTACAATCCCCCATGGATCGTTCAAATGCAAACCAAAATCTGCCATTTGCTCGCATGGAGGAAGGCAGAAGGCAGGAAGACACTAGTATTAATTGAAATGGTTTATTACAGTGGCCGACAAAACTATTCATGCCCTTCCAATAATTCCACATTTCGATGAATGAAGAATCATAGAGAAACCAAATGAATTTTTTTAGGTCATCTCTACATCTCAGTCGAGATGACCTAATAAAGCCAGTCTCGAAGTCTGTCTGCCCGTCCGTACATCTGTCCACAATAAAACCGAGTGGAGACAAATAACCAATAGTGGAATGGATAGAGGTCGATGAGACATGCACAACAACATAACTTTCAAGGTCGTCCAAGGTCGAGGTCAACGTCACGAGGCTGTCAAAGTTGCGAAAATCGTCGATTTCAAATCGTATCTCCTCCGTCATTTATCAAGAGAGATCAAATGTTATTAGTGATTCAGATACTATGGACTATTATCTAGAACAACACGAGCCATTTTTTTGAAATTTGCTCTCGTTCCGATTTTATAGTTTCTATCCACCTCGTGGTGCGCCGGAGACCTCAACACGGACTCCCACGCTGATTTTAACTTCAAATTCAATTGTTTCCACCTTTCGCACTGCATAAGGTTGATCGACACTGAAATTCACCTTTAATGAGGGAAATGCATCGAATTCGTTGGGTGGGTGGCTGTGGGTGCCGAGATGCCGTGGATTCTGGCAGGCACGGGATGAAGCCTCGAATTGTCTCCTCGAGGGAATGCTGACTGTTGGGGTCTGGGAGATTAAGGTTTACATTTTTGAGGGTTTTAGAACACGCTTTCCAGGTCTCTGTAAAAATTCCGGTACAAAAGAGACGTTTTATGATTGTATAAAAAATATTTCATCCGCCGCGTCACGGCTCGTCATGTGACACCACGCGCGAGAACAGACGCGTCGTTGAGTCACGTAAAGGTTTTGCGTGTGCGCGCTGACTTCATCGCGCTCCTCTACTCTGTGGCCAAGATAAAACTTGATTGACACTGAAATAAAGCAAATTCGACCTGAAATTCACCTTTCGATTATTATAGATGCCCCTAATTTGATTTTGCTTCTGTTGACCTCTGGCAGAGATGACCGGCACTCCCGCTCGGGGGTATTTTTTTATTCATAAATGAAGAGATCAGACTAAACACTGTTATTGTTGAAGGAGGTTACATGTCAGGAATACCTGTAAAAAAAAAACATGTACAAATCAAAATTCACTGGTTGCAGAAGTATTCAGCCCCGTTGGTCAGTACTTGGTGGAATTACCTTTGGCAGCAATGACTGCTGTGAGTCTTTTGCGGAAGGTCTCTCCCAGCTTTACACAGTGAGATGGTGAAATCTTTGCCCATTCTTCATGTAAAAATGACTCGAGTGATGCCACTTTTAATGGGGATCGTTGATGGACTGCAATCTTCAAACCTTGCCATAAATGTTCAATTGGGTTCAAGTCAGGACTTTGACTGGGCCACTTAAGAACATTAATTTTATTTTTTTCTTATTTAGCCACTCCAGTGTGGCTTTAGCTTTGTGCTTCGAATCATTATTTTTTGCCTGCAAGCTTTGTGCTTCGAATCATTGTCCTGCTGAAATGTGAATCCCCTTCCCAGTTTCAGATTTATCGCTGAATCAATCAGGTTTTCATCAAGGATTCTCCTGTACTTTGCACCATCCATTGTCCCTTCTTTGTGAAGGGAATGAGACATTGTAGATTAATGAACACCAACCCCCATCTTGGACGTAGAGCCTTGGAGATCCTTCAAAGTCATTGTTGGATTTACAGTGACATCCCAAACCAGTTTCCTGCTTGCCCGGCTGCTGAGTCTGGATAGGTGACCTAATCTGGGTCGGGTCTGCGGGTATAATCCGTCTTCTACTTCTTAATGATAGATTTCACCGAGCTTAAAGGGATAATGAGTGACTGAAATCTCCTTAAAACCCTCTCCTGATCAGTGCTTCTCCACCACTTTATGTCTGACTCTGATTTCTTTGGAAGCTCCTCTGTCTTTCATGTTTGCCTTGTTGGTTGAGCAAGTGAGTGTCACCTTAAAACTCCTTCGATAAGTAGGCGAGCTTAATATTTTTAAGTTAAAGCACTGATTTCATTCAAGTGAAACGTATTACGCTTATTTTATAACCTTTCAAACAAATAAATTTCTCCTGAAGTGATTTTGGGTTTAAATGGCAAAGGGTTTGAATGCTTATGCAACTGAGAATCATCTGATTTCCTCTGTTAATCCAACTTATTCACATATTAATGCACATTTTTTAGCATTATAACTTTGGAATAGTTTGTAAAGACTCCAGATATTAAGTTTGATTTGAAAGCATCATGAAATAAGCTCAAGTGCCATCAAAATGTGAGAACTTTGGAGGGGATGAATACTTTTGCAGGCCACTGTATAACAATATGGGAGGGAAGACGAGACACGAAGAATAAATAAAAGGACAGACCTGCCGCTCACAGGACAAAAAAATAAGGGAGCACACTTACTTAATACAGGACTAGAACTAAATCCCACTGAGATGCAGAACCACCAGAATCAAACCAGAAACAAAGGGGCAGGCAAGCACGAACTGGTCTCTGCTGTACCACAATCATTTAGTGCAGTTTGATATGGCACAGTATGGAAGGTGTGGCATGGGGCAGGAAAATGGTGATGAAGAGATAACAATGGCAGGGAGATGGCATTGGCATCTCTCGATCCAGGACTTCTTTGACGAGCCATGAGCTAAAGAGAAACATCTGATCTGTGGTACTGTTTTATCTCAACTCGCATGTCTTTTAATCTCTTTGGGGCTGCCTTTCTAACATGCAGCTGGTCCCTCTCATTGGCCACCTGCTAACAATGGGTGGAGCAGTCTTCCAGGCCATCCAGCCCCTTTTCAAGACTCCACAGCTCACTATACTGCCCTGGCATGCAGTTATTTGGCCAAATGGTCCGTGATGCTTTCATTTAAAGCGCGGTGCTTTCCACATGCCTTTGTGCCCACAAGTCCTCTTCCTGGCCTCACTTGTACAGAAGGTCTTACACAGTATTCCATACACTATTCTGCTCGAAGATGACAATGTCAGTGCACATATTACATACGACTTACCTCTGACAGATCCCCAATACAGGTGTAATTCTACTCTCCTCGAGCACAAGGACCGAGCTAAATTCTTAACATATTCAGGTATGGCAACCTCCCTTCCCACTTTTACGTATGAAATGTACAAAAGGAGCAAGATGCAGTGAAATATCGATTTTGTTTATCCAATCTTGAGCACGAAAAGTAGCAAAAAAGAGTTGATTGGTAGAGATACTCATGGGTAACTCACATGACCCACAGCAACAGGACGTACATATGAGTGGCAATCACTTCCACAACCAAGATTAATTTTTCACATGATGTAAGGCTCATAGTAGAGCTGAATACACACACATGACATTCATGCAGACAAATACATAAGACAAGATAGGGTTGTTGGATGAGTCAAACACAGCCACCGAGCTTGGAGGAAGCATTGACTTCCCAGGACACGCTCAACTAAGATGTCACTTTTTCTCTTCACACTTAACTTGCAGTACAAACACAATTCTTCCATGCCAGACTCACAGATTCAGTTTGAGTTCAATTGAACACCTGAGAAAAAGAAAGTGAAGCAGTATTGCTCCTTCAACTCCAGTGAGAAGACACAAAACTTTGTTGTCGACGTTAATAGTGTGGACATGACATTTTCTGGAGGTCTTTTTCCTCAAGTGGACTGTGAGGTGAAAGCCGAATGCACTCTTTGCCAGATTTTCTTTTTGTTCTACATGGTGGTGATGATAAGGTGTGGAAGCATTTCAAAAGTGACAAACATGTTGCAAAATGGTTGTCAACATCCACCAAACAAGCAATTAAGATGAACAAGTTAGGATTTGGAGAGCATACTACAATCTACCTTAAAAAAAAACAAGTTCCGCAAGATTAATACATCTTCAAAAACTCAACTACAAAAAACCCTTTCAAGCAGGTTCCCCAATGATAATATATCTGTGGAGTTTATCTCTCAGCAAAATTACGGAAGCTTACCCTTTTCCTGAAAATATGAATCAGAAAAACATTTTTTGTTTGAATCAACTATCATGTAATAACCAAACCATACATCTTAAATCTACCTTTGGACAGCAGGATGCTGGTGAGCTGTAGGCCTCACGGAGCCGCATGGTCCAGGGACCAACGGCTCGGATGTGTACGCTGAGTGTGTCTTCGTGAGGAGCTGACGTCAGGGTGAAAGGGTGATATTCATTCTGGGATAGGTTGAGGCAGGCAATGCGCACCCACTGACCGGATTTGTAACAAAAATTTTGGGGCCTCTTGAACTGTAGATGCGTCACCCCTGAGGGTATTTACAAGGGCAATTTACTATACAAACAAAAAAAGTCACCAGATTTATTATGAATACAATGTTGACTTTTCTCAAAAATGAAAGGAAATGCAGTCATTTATTCTAAAGTACTGAGATCACTTACTAAAGTTAAACATCAATATCTCTGAATTTTTGGTCCAGTTGACCTTAAAATTGTGAAACATTTTCTTACCTGAGGGCAGCAACTCAGCTTTGTAAACACAAATTTCGACTTTCTTGCGGCTCAGGCTAACTAAAGCATCACCGGAGTAAAGAAGAGCTGGCACGATGAAATAGAGGTAGAACATTGGTTTTTGAATCATGGCCATGCTGCCATGCAAGATGATCTGTGAAAAGGCAGTTTGCCATCAGTGTACGTAAAACATTTCACTTCTGGTTTTAAAAAGTGCCATGATGGATACTATCTTCTCACCAGTAAATAGAGAACTACATATAGCTTGTGGGTGATCCAAAAGGCTTTGAAAGAGTTGCGTCGCGAGTACCGGTCAGCAAACACATACATGACTGCCAACACTGCCAACATGAGGATACCGGTGAGACCTGGAATTTGACACACAGACACAGCTTAGCCTTATTCTATCCCTAATACCAACCACTTTATAATAATTTCTGTGATCAGTCGCCACAGATTTTCTGCAATCGGAATTTTTTTAGACAATGCGTAAACATCTCAGAGCTCAAATATAGAATGTTGCTGAAAATAAAACAAAAAATTATGACATATAATCATTACCTCCACCATGAAGGTGTATGGAGGGTATGTTTTCAACACTGTCTGTCTGGCTGTTTGTGAGCAGGATGTCTCCAAAAGTTATGGATGGATGCGGACAAAACTTAGTGGACAGGCTGGGTGTGTGTGACAATGGCGAATTGCTTTGATTTTGGTGAAGATCCGGATACTACTGTATAATTATTTAACTGATTCCCCAGGCAAAAATAACATTCTTTTCCTGCAGTAATTCTGTATTATATGCGAGTACAACTCAAATATACAATAGTTCTAACTGTAGCATTTTTGCCTGTGTTCACTCTTGAGAGATATCAGGCCAAAAATGATATAATAGCATGACATCTCAAAAAGTTGTGGAGGAGTTATTCAGATATAATTTGGTGGTTGAGTTAGTTTGGTGACAAGAACAAGGTGATTAAATTTTGGTTAAGGTTCAGATGCAGATCTGACTTGTCAGTGGGATACAAAATGTAAAACTGTTCAGCCTGGTGGAGGGTTGTGCTCCATTGAGGGTCGTTATAGTTTGGATATGTTTCACTTGACTTGTTTGAAGAAAAAGTAACCTCTGATTAATTGAGCAGTTAATTAAACTTCAGTGAAATGTCTAATATTAACTATGAGCAGGGGCTACCCGACTGTGTGAGCTTTTCCTGGCAGTGGTTTCGGGACGTATTGGACATTGAGAAGCTTTGATTTTTAAAAGTTTTCCTTTACATGTGGGCTGGTGTCGATGTGAAAATTGGGGTGGCAGCAATGTCTGACCCCACATCCCAATATACACTTTATAGCAGCTTTTGGCTTCAACACGGACGTCAAGGCCAATGTGTGGCAGCTTAAAACCTTGCCCAGATTCTGAAGTACCTACACCCAAAATTTGGGGCCTCCAGGTACTACGGTTTGGTTGTCAAAGAATAACAAACAAACACACAAACAAACACTTGAGAATATTTATAAGATGGAGTTAGACATATTCTTTCTGCTGATATCACAGCATGATTAGTTGTTTATTTTTCAATTTCACATTTGAAAAATCACATTGGCAAGTTATCTTAAAGTATCACAAACTTGCTAACTTGTAATTAGACAATTAAAAATTGTTGCAGTATATATCAGCCTCCATAAGCAATAAACATTGCTTTTTTTAAAGTACCATTCAAGGACATGGCTTCCTTATCTTGAAAGCTCTGTGGACCATTGTGAGGGTATATGTTTGTGCATGGCCCTGGTGGAAAAATGAACTGCAACATAACCAAAGTTGAAAAACAAAACTAAGGTGGATACTGCAGTTGTTTTTCAGAAATATTTTTGGTGTTGGTAAAACAGTAATTTTGTTTTTTACATAACATATTATGTTATGACATATTATATGATATTATTTATACAACATATATTATATTATGATTTTATAAAACAGTAATTTAGTTTGTAATTTTGATAAAATAGCAGCAGGGTTGATGTTTTGAGGGTTGGTACTGGTGAAATTATTTGTTTGGGACTATGGTAGGATGTCAACTTATCTCACTGGGTTTGATTTATTGGGATGAAAGCACCTTAAAACCATGAACTGTTTAGAAAAGAGCTTTTTATGAGACTAAGGCGACTCCCCGAATGGTACGAAATGTTTTAATTGAAAGAATGAATACTTTGGTGCTTGCTGTTTAATATGAAATTTTATGAAGTACTATAATCAATATTCAAAACTTTTAGCAAGATTGAATACCTCTGTCAAGGAATATTTACATTGTCAATTTGAAGGTTGAGAATCTCAATCAATCAATTAAATGCCCAAGTGAAAGCATCACCACTGGAGGGCACATTTGTTTTTGTATACCTTGTCGAGGTTCGTATGAGAGCTAACACACAATGCACAGCAAGGGGGGCATGAGACAAGAGGGTGGGAGTGGGAAAGACAAAACAGTGGGGAACAGAGACATTAGGAGATCTGTGGAAGGGAGAGGGATTGGGCGGGGAACACGGGGTATACAAGATGGACATTACAGGGACTTTCAGGAAGGAAAGCAGGGAATTTGAAGGAGGTGGGTTTGGGGTAACAAACAAACCTCATGGGAACAAACAACACAATTTGCGAGGCCATTGTATTAACAAGCATTTCACACACCTGGGATTGACTCAAAGAACCACCAGGTGTATTTTGGAGGTACGTCAGACCTTCAAAGAGAAATAAAAGAGTTAATAATGAGTCACTGTTTCAAAAGTTTTCTCGAATCCACCTCAAACAGTGATTCGACTTCTAATGCAAATCCATTTAAATTCAGACAAGTTTACAGTTCATTTCTGAAAAATATAAATATAAAAATGTTGTTTTACATGAAATCACAAAGCTTCATTGACTGGTTTGATTGACACAAAGAACCACCAAATGTATTTTGGAGATATGTCAGACCTTCAATGAAAAATAAAAGAGTTAATAATGAGTCACAGTTTCGAAAGTTATCTCTAATCCACGTCAAACAGTCACAGACTTTTAATGCAAATCCATTTAAATAGAGACGAGTATACTACAGTTCATTTTTGAAAAATAGATATAAAAATCTTGTTACCTTGCGCTCGCAAAGCAAAAAATGGGGTGAAGCGATCGGTCATGTCCGTGTGCCGTACGTATGTGTCTCGTGCATGTGTACGTACGTATCTGCATTATAAAAATTCATTTTCTCAGCAACTGTTTGTCTGATTGACACAAAATTTTGAATCACATAAACAGGTGCGATTCCTCTTGTGGAATTTTTTAGTCATAATTATGACATCATAGGTCATGTCGTACAGGTGCCATCTTGGAAAAACCGAAAAACTTGGCACCTTTATATCTATGAAAACGTTTCAAAGAAAAAATTAAAACACGGCTCATTCTCAAGTACTCCCCATGTGAAATAAGATATGTTCATGCTGATGTCATCAGTCCTACATTATGACATCATAATTCGACAAGTGCAACACTTGATCCGGTCAGTATGAAATTTTTTTTTAATCTGCAATTGTTGGTCCGATTGTCAATTTTGATCAGAGGTGCGCCTCCTGTAGGAATTTATGATAATTATAACATCATAGGTCACGTGGTACAGGCGCCATCTTGAAAAAAACAAAAAATTTGCACCTTTATATCGCTGAAACCGCTCCATGGAAAAAATTGAAACACGGCTCATTGTCAAGTACTCATGTAGAATAAGATATGTTAATGATGATGCCATTAGTGCTTTAATTATGACATCATAATTCAACAAAAGCAATGCCTGATCCAGTCAGTTGCGGCGGGAGCATTGATGGACAGTCAAGTCATGCCACAGATTTTCGATTGTAGACAGCAATCTTCATGTCATGCCACAGATTTTCGATTGTATTAAGTCGGAGCTCAGACTGGACGACTCAGGAACATTCATCTTTTTGTTCCTTAGCCTCTCCAGTGTGGCTTTAGCTGTGTGCTTCGGGTCATTGCCATGCTGAAAGGTGAACTTCTGTCCCAATTTCAGTTTTATTGCAGAGGGCAGCAGATTTTCCTCGAGGATTTTTCTGTATTTTGCTCCATCCATTTTCCCTTGTGTCCAACAAGTGCCTCAGTCCCTACTGATGAGAAACATCCCCATGACATGATACTGCCTCCACCATGCTTCACAGTAGAGATTATGTCCTTTGGGTGATGTGCTGTGTTGGGTTTGCACCAAACATCAAAGTTTTGCATTTCGGCCAAAAAGTTCCATCTTGGTTTCATCAGACAACAAAACCTTTTGCCACATGGCTTCAGAATCTCTGGAGTAGTTTTTTGCGTACCTCAAACGGGACTCAAGGTGGGCTTTTTTGAGTAATGGCTTCCTTCTTGCCACCCTACCATGCAGACCAGAATTGTGGAGTGCTTGGGATATTATTGTCATGTGCACACAGTGACCAGTCTTTGCCATAAAGACATGTAGCTCTTTCAAAGTTGCCATTGGCCTCTTGGTGGCCTCTCTGATCAGTGTCCTCCATGCTTGGTCATCCAGCTTGGAGAGAACGTTTGATCTAGGCAGGATCTTGATGGTTACTATACGCCTTTCACTTCTTAATGATTGTCTTGACTGTACTCCAAGGGATATTCAAGGCCTTTGAAAATTTTTTATCCATCCCATGATCTGTGCTTTTCCACAACTTTATCCTTCGTGAAATCTTTTGAAATCTCCTTTGTGCTCATGGTTGAGTCTTTGCTGTGAAATGCATTACCGAGCAGAGGAAACCTCCAGGAACAGCTCATTTTATCCTGAAATAATCAGAATCACAACAATTTAACACAGGTGGAAGCCAATTAAATTGGTGTGTGATATTAAAGGTGATTGGTTAGGGTTAGATTGTTAGGGTTAGGTGAGCGAATTTACAATCGCTATTATAAGGGGGGTGGACACTTATCCAACCAAGATATTCTAGTTTTGTATTTTTAATTAATTTTCTGAAATTTGTGGAATTTGTTTTTCACTTGGAAGTTGTGGGTTATGATGTGTAAATAAAGGTGGGAAAAGCCTGATTTTATGCAAATAAATTCCAGGCTATAAGGCAACAAAAGGTGAAAAATTTGAAAGGGGGTGTAGTCTTTCTATCGGCATTGTAAACATCATAGGGAGACTACTACAAGTTACGTGGATACTATTATAGGTTGCGTTGATGCTATTATAGGTTACATGGTTACTCTTATAGGTATCCTATTATAATATAGGTATTATAATATCCGACTATTATAAGTGTTCCTCCATGTGTCCTTCTTCCCCTCTCTTTGATCTTGCTCTTACGCTCACGTGTACTCTATTGTTGGTGTTTTCCCCTTTCCAATTTGTTCCCTTCCATCCTTCTTTCGCTCTTCGAAGAGCATCGATCATGTATACAAAAACAGAAAAGAGGGACACAGGGTCAAGTTGCCCGTTTGGCCTTTTCCTTCTAATTTCAACCAGATCGAGTCATTGTGGGAAAAGGCTGTGGCTCAGAAGGCTAATAATCTTAAGAATGTCCAAGAGTTAAAAGAACTGTGCTGCAGAAGAATGGGCTGAAGTTAAAAAGAAAAGATGCCATAAATTGGTAGATAAGAAGAATATACAGTTTTGTAAGCAGTGGGAGTTCATAGGAAATATTGGACTCAGTTGCACAATATTCCTGTTCTGATTCTTATTTCATATGCGCAGCACAAGGCTGTTGGGTAGCATCAATGGCTGAGGGCGCAGCTGTGCTGCTGATGCAATGCCATCTGCTGGTTATGGCAGGAATTTGGAATTTGTTTATGGTGCGGCGATAGCTCGCCTACTCTCTGTGAAGGATACCGTGGGATCTTTAACATCCACCAACTAATACTGAGAGACGGGACTCCAATTTAATCTCCATCTGAGCGACAGCACACATGTTGAGGAATCACACTACCTGTGAAACACCAGGATGACAGTTTATAGCTGGATTGAGAATCGAACCCAAGCTAGATAGCTGAGAGGTAAGTGTGCATACCTCAAGGCCATCCTGCCAGCTCCCCCTAGCCCCCATTCCCTGTTCTGATTTAAAACATATGACTGCCATGTCATTCATTAATTTAAATACGAACAAAAGTTTGGTTGATTTTGCTTGATTACAGCCTCATTATTTGCAAACCTAATTAAACAGATTATTAATTATGCAAGTTCTCTGTTTTTTGCAAGAGAAAATCAAACTTTTCCTAACTACTCCAAACATGTCTTTTGAATCATAGAGAACCTTACCCATCATCATAAACGTCCAAGGGGAAGAGGCAGGACAACACACTCCGAGGATGGATCACAAAGTGGAAAACATTGACCACATGACCGACTGTATGCAAAACTGCCAAGGAAGCAAAATAACACAACGATTGAATTACAATGCTGTGTTTTATGTCACAACAAAAATGGAAAAGTAAGACTGCCATTCCATCGTCTTCAAATCAACAGTGATGATGATATTTTATTGGTCAGAGGCAGGATGTGGATGGGAACAAGAATCTTACTTACTGACGAGCACGATAGCAGTTTTGGCGATGATACGGTGGAAAGCCACAGCGGAGTCGAAAGGGATGTAATGTTTGAGGAATGTCTTACGGAGGAAGGTGTTGAGATTACGACACATTGTGAGTAGGATGAAGGAGTAGGTAAAGGAAATCCCTGCAGCTGTGCTACGTGATATGATTATGCCAACCTCAGTGACCTGCCGTATTCCAAAATGCTCCGAGTCAATGGCGTAGTCTGAAATGACAAGACAATTCTGCCTAGACATGATCGCTTCCAAACTATTCTACCCCAACCTTATATTGGGAAGGAACAAGGAAAAGGTGTCCTCAAAAATATAAGCAACAAGAAACCTACAGTAAGCTCGCTCCAACATGATGCCAGCAATGATGGTATAGAAGATGGTGCAACAGAAGATGTGTTGTCTGTAGTTCTCCACACTGCGCTTTAAGAGCTGCACCTTGCACAGAAACCTGCCACGACGTGGCCGATTGCGCTCAGCCTCCGTAAAAACGTTGGCATTGTTCGACCTTTTCCTAGAAACAAGTGTGGATGGCACGAATCCTGAACAATCAAGTCATACAGAAGGCAAAGGTATTGAGTTCTACCATGATGTTAGTTTGCATGTTTTTGAGAGTAATTTTTAAGGAAAGTGAAGAGCAATATAATGGTGTTTTTACCATGTGATGCTTCATCACAAGGGAAGTTCTGCACTGATGCAAATGTACAGACAAGCCAAAAATCTCATGACGAGTTTGTTGATTCAAGGTGGAGGGACCGTGAGCGATGCTGTCACACGCACAAATGGCTTAAACAAAGCCTTAATCAATAGGAAGTCCCAATGGTGTGAGATAGGCCTTATTTATGATTTTTTTTTTCTCCTTGTACAGGGTGGCCTGAAAGTTGCTGTTCACCTTTCAGCAAAGCATTCGTTCGTAAACTCTTTTAATATACAGGTTTTATTGTGCAGTATTTACAATAATTAATCAGACATTGTATCTGTATGCTCTCCATCATTCTCCTTGCATTTCACTGAATCTGTCGCCAAGGAGAGTGGGAGGTGCGAGAAATTTAGCAGGGGTAAAACGACTTTCAGGCTCACCTGTATATTCCAAGGCTATCGAATGCGAGTGGAGGTCAAAATGTTTTCCATCAACCATAAAGGAAAAGTGCAAGTGGAACTCGACACAAATGTTAATCAATTTTTACGTGGATTCCAGGCAATGTCACATTATTTTTCTTTCAGTCGTGGGGTTGTTTCCTGATGCCAGTGGAATAGAAGTGTTGTGTTGGCTCTGAAAATGTTTGAAAAGAAAAAAAAGAAAAAAGAAAATTTCTTCCTCATTCCCCTTCGTATTCAGAATGGTTCATGGTACATATGGTAAGGAATGGTTGTGACGGTGTTAACAAAGTTTGGTGCACATAATTAATAGTTTTCATACCTCTTGTTTTGGTTGTACATTTCAGCATTGTTCTCTTCATTGAAGTTGTGGTTAGATTCACCACTTTTACTTCTGCAAATCAAACACGAAGATTGTAAACTACCAAATTACGGATTATACTTCACCCTGTCCCCCTCAATGTCCCATTAACAATTGTCCCTTAATGGTCAATTTAGTGAACATCTTACAATCTACTTACAGGGTGTTTGTTTAACACTCAGTTCCATATTTTTCAAACCCCCTTTTCTTCTTCATTACAAAAGCAGAGAAGTTGGGTGAGTGGATAAAAAGGTTAATGACACTGTTGGAAAGAAAGCTCCTTTAGTTGGCTTGCTGAACATTTACATTGGTGTGTCAGTGATTCACACATGTGTTGTTGTTTTTTTTTAACTCCAGGAATGATCACTTTCATCATTGATGGGTAGTTATGTTTCATCGGCATCATCCTCAATTTTACAGTCGTATTGTGGTGGCTTCACCTTTACTATTTGCCTGTTTGCAGAATATCTGTGGCCGACCCTGTGCTGCCACAATTATCAATTTCTGTTACACTTCCATTGTTCTCTTGCACTGAGAGAGTGAGCATTGTGGTTAATATCCAATGAGCGTAATGCTCTTGCATGGAGCAACGGCCACGACCAATGCCCTATAATTTGTAACTGGATCTCCTGCAAAATTCTCAGGGAACTGATATTTCACTTCATGTGTGAAATTGGTTGTCCAACTTCATGTAATTTTGATGCCATAACTTACTTTACATCTCCTATGTCTCATCTTCCAACATGGGGATGGAAGGAGAGAGAAGGATGGAAGAGGCTTGGGGAGTGAATGGGGGTGGGAGTGGGGGGGTAGGTTTAACTGATTGTGAATGGATAAATCTTCTTCATAAAAGTTTTCAAACCAGATTCTTCGTTTTTTTCCATTGACTTGCAAATTATCTCCACCATGTACACTGGTTATTCACGGTTCGTGATTATGTAGGAGTTCTCCACATTCTTCCCTCGACATTCCTATTTCTGAACTTCATCAATGATCTCTCTGACTCTCTTGAAAATCCTCCTTATCCATTTGCTGATGACTCCACCCTCTGTACTCTGACATCCCCTCTCCTTCAGACAGACAGGCTGCAGCCTCTTCCTTCTCTTCAGACCTTGACAAAAAAAGAATCATAAGCTCGTCAAACACTTGGAATATGTCTTTCAATCCTGACAAATCTCTATCTCTCTCTCTCTTTCTCCCCCCCCCCCCCCCAAGGATATTCTGGCAACCCCTCCAAACAATCTTCTTGAGGTCATTCAGTCATTCAAACTCCTGGGTCTCACGTTCAGCCATGATCTGTCTTGGGCAAATCACATCTCAAAGTTGGCCTCAAAAACCAGCTGCCGACTTGGCATCCTCAGTCATACAAAGTCCTTCCTTGGCACACCTGAACTCGTCACCAACAAGGCTTTCATCCACAGCTTATTGGAGTACTGCTTTTCCCTCTGGCCTGGCTCCCTGCTTCACAAGTTGCTCAACCTGACGCCATGGAAACCAAGGCCTTCAAGATCATTGGAATCTCCTGTACTGAAGCTGAGTCTATGAACCTATCATTTTTCCATCACAGACAGATCAGTTGTCTCCGTATTTGCACCCTTTACTCTTTCCGTGCTTTGTCTCCCCAGGTTCCTGCAGGGTGCACATGGTTCACCATCAACTCCCTTCTGGTGGAACTCCCAAATTCGAGGATCCACTGCTCACCTCCACTCATTAGTTCCTCTTTTTGCAACCTGGGGAACAAAATTCCACATTCTCGTCAATTTCATTCTTCTCTCGAGGTCGTCAAGACAGTAGTTCACCACCATCTCAGATCATCCCCAATCCAAAACCATGACCTTGTCTATCTTTGTTAACCCAGCTCCTCTCCCAAGTCCGCCTCCATTCAAATTTCAAGTTTTATTCCAAATTTCAAAAATTATTATCCATGGTGTTACAGATCAATAAAACATACCACATAATTGGGAATGTTAAGTTTACACTGTGAGTAAAAGGCAGCCAGCTAACTGCATGCTGTCAGGCTGGGCACGAAGGAGTGTAGAATTGAATGTCAAGGTGACTGAAAAGTAAAAGTATGTGGGGCCTAATGTGCAAATGGCTGGACAAATCACTCTATACAAAGCTGTGTTTAGACTTATGTGTCCAAACTATACTTCCACATGAAAGACAAACAGACTGGGAGAAAAGGTTTATGGGACACATCGCTCCAAACCAAGTACAAGCTCCATTGAGGACACAACGGCATGCAGACACACCAGGCCTCTGAGTGAGCTTGTGCGAGACACAATAAAAGGACGGGCAGAGAGCCATGCAATTTAGGAGGAGGACGCAATGTGGCCACTGAGAAGTAACAGCTGTGTGCGCGGCACGTCCTGCAGCTGAATTTCATTTTAAAACCGAGTTCAAACAGCAAAGAGGGTATTGACAGTGCGACACGATTACCAGGACTAGTTTTGCAACTCCAAAAACCTTACTCAAAAACCAGCTGAACCCCTGCAGATGCAGGTCAATCTTATCTGCCTGCTGGTTGGGTTCTGGATGAATCTACTGCCTTGCTGGTGTCGCAGAGATGATGTCCAAGCAGGCATTTCCTCTCTGATCGCATTAAGAAGGCAAATTGCTTGTTTTCTTGTCCTCACTATTCAGTAGCTGGTCTGTTATCCTCATCATTGAGTAGTGGACTCGGGTTCATCTGCTTGCTTCGGCGATTCCAAAATCACCCTCTGGCGACTTGCAACGCGACTGGCTGGTCAGACTTCAATCTGTGCGCATTTAATGGGGCAAGGCTTCCGGTTCCGGTTTTGAGCGGCAAGAGGTCTCCTTCGGGGCTCCCTGCTGATGTTCTCAAAGTTAAGTTCCGGTTGTTATTTGTCCCGTTTTAACTGTTTAATTTTCTCACCTACATGTTAATGTGTGTTCCTAGTTCGGTTTTGTTTCAAAAATCGTGCTATTTTGTGAGTATTTATGTCGACGTTCTTACTTGGTGTTTGAGGCCTAGTCCTAGGCTTGAGGCCTACCGGTTCCACTCGGTGTTCGATCGTTTTTTTTTTTGTTGTTGTTTGTTTTTTCTCCCCATTACCTTCAATTTCTATCCTCCCCATTACCTTCAATTTTCATCCTCCCCACTTTCCAAACATCCCCCATTCTCCCAACTAATCTCTTTCTTATCTCAAAAAAAAAAAAAAAAAAAAAAAAAAAAAAATATACCCAACAACAACAACAACAACACGCTCACCTTCTCCCGATTCTGCTACTTCTTCTTCCTCTTAACTTCCTCCTCGTCTTCCTCGATTTCTTTTTTTTTTTTACACTTCCATGACCTAATCTGTTGAACTCTCTCATACATTAATATTAACAACAAAAACGATCTCATAATGCTTCATCTTCCTCTCTCACACATGTGGTACTCTTTACTGTTTCACAATGCACTACTCTTCTGCTATTTTAACAGACTGCTCTCATTTCGACCTCTCCTTCATTCCTTGCCTAAAAAATCCAACTATTACAGCGCTTCTTCTCTCCATGCTCTGAATTCGCCTTCATTGCATCCATCAAGAATTGTGTTAAATCGCATCTCTGACCTAAAACTTTTAAAAACCACAGTTTGCCATGGATGCTCGCTTTCCATCAACCATTCTTTTTTCCAACTTCAGTGCCAACTCACCCCCTCACCCCTCACTCTCACTCTCAAAGCAACCATCCCACTCTTCTCCCTCCAAGCCTCCCTCTCACCTCTTTCAAAAATTCCCCCTCACCTTTCTCCCACCTTTCATCCCCCTCACTCTTCCTTCTCTAAGTTGCCCCCCTCTCATCCAACAACCTGCCTCCCTCCACTGCCCTCTCACCTCCATCTCTTCACTCCACCTCCTCAAATCCTCAACTGCCATCTTCCTTGTCTCTTGTCCCCCCTCTCTCCCAGCACCACAGAGCCTTTTCTCCTCCTCATTCGGCGCCCGCCCCTCGCTATTCTGCAATACCCCACACTCCTTCAGCAACCCTCCTTACCTCCCCCTCGTCCCTCGTCCTACCCTCCCCCGCCCCTCCACCTCCTGCACCCAAAGCCTCCTCCCCTACCTCTTCATTAAAAGTGTGGACCTCAAATATCCGGGGCCTTCGCTCAAACCTTTCAGATCTTTCCCTACAGGTTGCCACTGACAAACCAGACATTATCTGCCTAACAGAAACTTTCCTCTCCCAAGACGTGTCTGACTCCCAAGTATCTCTCCCTGGTTACTCCTTCTTACGGTATGACAGACCTGAGCCTCGTCCTGGTGGAGGTGTTGCTCTCTTCATCAAAGACTCTATTCCTCACTCTCCCTGCACTGCTCTCACTCCCCCACACCCCCAGGAATACCTCTGGCTTCGGCTTCCACTCCACTCCCACCTCATGTTTATATGTGTACTGTACCGTCCACCGAACAGTGATGACTCCATCTACACCTCACTCTCCGAAAACATGGACCATCTTCTATCTTCTCATCCAAACTCTCTCTTCCTCTTATGTGGCGACTTCAATTGTCATCACGCCAGTTGGCTAGGTGTGGGTACCTCTCTCACCTGCCATGGGACATCAGCAAAAGCTTTCTGTGACTCATTGGGACTGACTCAATCGGTCAACTTCCCGACCCGGATCTCAACCAATGGTACTCCATCTCTTCTGGATCTGATTTTGACAAATTTCCCTGACAATATCTGCTGCTCTTCCTTCGCTCCAATTGGTTCTTCTGACCACGTCCTTGTTAAAGTGGACATCTCTCTGGCTGTTATCAGAGAACCACCTCACCGCCGTCGAGTCTGGCATTTCACTCAAGCCGACTGGCAGGGTCTCCGAGCAGCCATCAAACTTACAGACTGGTCTCCTATCACTACTTTCTCAAACATCAACTCATCCTGGGAATTCTTTCAAAGAAACTTGCTCTCCCTCATGCACAGATTTATCCCCTCTCGTGTTCAGTTGTCTTACCCTTCCTCCCGCCCTTGGTTTACTGAAGCTTGTGGCGAGGCAGTTGTCCTGAAACAACTTGCCTTTGCCTCATGGAAAGCAAACCCAACTGAGGGCAATCTCAGTTCTTTCCACAAAGCTCGGAACAAGTGTGTATCTACCCTCAGGAGAGCCAGAAAACAACATCTTTCTCATCTCAAGTCTGAACTCTCAAACCTCTCTCCCTCCTCAAAATCCTGGTGGCGTTTAATCAAATCTGTTTCTGGTGTATGTTCCCCCTCCATCCCCTCCCTTACCTCAAATGGCCGCACTGCTGATTCCACACGTGATAAAGCTGAATGTCTAAACTCGGTGTTTGCAGCTAAATCTTGTGTCCCAAACCCATCACTATCTCTACCCACTTTACCCAGTCGCACCCAACTGTCCCTGGACTCTGTATCCTTTTCTCCTGACAAGGTGGAGAGCTTGCTTTCAAACCTCGAGTCAGATTCTGCAACCGGTCCAGACGGCATCAGCCCACGTGTCCTCAAAGCCTGCTCTTCTGCTCTTGCTCACCCTCTCTCTGTTCTATTCACCCTCTCATTTTCCCAAGGTCATCTGCCATCTACTTGGAAATCTGCTAACATCACTGCCCTGCATAAAAAGGTGCAAAAACAGATCCCTGTAACTACAGACCAATCAGCCTTCTCCCAATCATCAGCAAGGTTATGGAATCCATCATCGCTTCAGACATGAAATCCTTCCTCTTCTCCAATGGCTTGATTTCCAATCATCAATTTGGTTTCAGACCAGGTCACTCTACCCTGGATATGCTGCTACTGCTCTCCCATCAATGGATGGAGGTCCTCAATGCCAGACAGGAAATCCGAGCCGTATCCCTGGACATATCACGTGCTTTTGACACAGTCTGGCACCCTGCACTACTCACCAAACTCTCTTCCCATGGTATTCAAGGCCATCTCCACTCATGGCTCGCAGACTTCCTCTCCTGTCGCAGTCAACGTGTGGCCCTAAATGGAGTTCTTTCATCCCCTCTTCCTGTGCAGGCTGGAGTTCCTCAAGGTAGCGTTCTGGGCCCTGTTCTTTTTCTGGTTTTCATCAATGATCTCTCGGACTCTCTGGAAAATCCTCTATTTCTCTTTGCCGACGACTCCACCCTCTGCCGTACCATCTGTCATCCCTCAGACCGGCAAGCAGCAGCTTCTTCGCTCACTGCAGATCTGGATAAAATCACAAACTGGTCCAACACGTGGAACATGTCTTTCAATCCACACAAATCTCACACTCTCACTATGTCTCTTCGAAAGGACCGTTTAGAAAACCCGCCCATCCACTTTCTCAACAATCCTCTGGAAGAAGTCTTTTCTTTCAAGCTTCTGGGTCTCACTATCTGCCATGACCTTTCCTGGGAAAGTCACATTTCCAACCTTGCCTCAAAAGCCAGTCGCCGACTGGGAATCCTCCATCGTGCAAAGTCCTTCCTCGGCCCTCTTGAGCTCCTGACTACTTACAAAGCTTTTGTCCGTAGCCTGATGGAGTACTGCTCTCCCCTCTGGGCTGGTGCTCCTGCCTCCCACCTTTCTCGGCTTCACGCTGTCGAAACCAGGGCTTTTAAGATCATTGGCATCTCCCGCAATGAAGCTGAGTCTTTGGGCCTCTCACTCAATCACCGCAGGTTGGTCGGTGGTCTTTCTGTCTTCTACCGACTCCTCTCCAGCCTTGCCCCCTGCTCTCTCTGCGATTTGTCCCAACCACATTTCCACAGGGCGCTCATGGTCCGCCAACAACCTCCTTCTGGTAAAACTACCAAAATCACGAATCACTGCTCATCTTCACTCTTTCATTCCTCTTTTTCCCGCCTTTGGAATAAACTTCCTCACTCTATTCTTTCCCATTCTTCCCTCCAGGCTTTCAAAACAGCTGTTCACCACCACCTCTTATCTTCCCCCATCCAAATCCTCGATCATTTCTACCCCCGATAATCCACCCAAGCCCACTTCCTTCAATTCTCCTGCTTTCCTTCCTGAAAGTCCCTGTAATGTCCATCTTCTCTTCGCCATGTTCCCCGTCCCATCCCCATCCCTCTCCCTTCCACAGTTCACCTAATGTGTCTGTTCCCCACTGTTTTGTCCCTTCCACTCCCGCCCCTCTTGTCTCATGCCTCCTTGCTGTGAGTTGTGTGTTAGCTCTCATACGAGCCTCGACCAAGGTATACAAAAAAAAAAATAAAAAAAAAATAAAAAAAAGGCTGCTTCAAACATTTCCACAACCGACTTTGGCATCAATTCGTATCCTGCTGAGGTTTTATGTCAAAGAACTGGGTCCATGAGATAAGGTATCGACTTGAAAGGCATGAGTTAATTCGAAACTGCATTGAAACCTGTCATGTGTATGTTAATTCGGAGAGTTTTAAAATCATTGAGTGTTTCTTTTAAAATCATCGTTAAGGGATGCTTTTAAATGGTATTAGTGTTTGAAAGGTAGACAGTAGGAATTAATAAACTAAAAATTAATAAAATAAAATTAAAAATCCTTCTGTTTCAAGTCATATGTTGGTTTGACCTGTTGAACAATAGATGGGACATATTACTGTCTGTAAAGCTTTTCCAAGGTGCGACCCCTACCCCTCCGGGAAACTGGTGCACTCGCGTCGGTGCTCGGAGGCAGTGCGTAATAATGGGTAGGCACTCTTTCTGTTGAAAGTTTCATGTTAATCCCTGAAGCGGTTGTGGATAAAATGAATTTAAAAGCGAATAAAGGTGAAAAGGTGAGGGCGCAAGAAAAAAGAATGAATAGTACCAAGTGGGACAGATGCTCAGCTCCTGATGGAGGGCAGTCATAGTCGGGCTGCATTAGGTGATAAATGGGGTCTTAAGGTTCTAAATGGTTGAAGAGGTCTATTGGGTTTTTAAAGGGTCTTAAGGGGTCTATAGAGTGTAAAAGGGTCCAAAGTATTGAAAGGGTCTTCAAAAAAGTAAAAGGACGAAAAGGACTGTCCCTTCGCTGGCCGCCCCATCTCTCTGTCTTCCCCTCCCCCTTTCTTCAAAGCAAGAGGGCATTAATGACATTAAGAGGTTTAAATTTAATTTAAATAATGTTTAACATGAAATTAAATCTCGAGGTTAAATTAAATATTGATTAATAACAAATTAAATTAAGAGGATTAAGAAATTAAAATTAAATAACGAGGAAACATGATGACAGAATGTCACGATATGTGATGGACACACAAACATAGATTATATTTTTAGTTAATTAGCTAATTATCTCACCACCTGGATGGAAATTTTAAAGTACTCCATTTAATTAGTTTTTGCGCATGATGTTAGGAATCATCAGACAGAGTTTCAAAACAATCCGTTGAACCACCTTGGAAGAGAAGGGGAAAAGGAAGAAATGTTAATGGCCCCATTGTCGGTAGGAAGGAAGGATGGACAGACTGACTGAAAGGAATCATTTTGGCTCAAACGGCTCGTCAACTCCATTGCAGATGGGCAAAAAAAGTAAGGACCTTAGTCGATGTTCCACAGCATTAAGGATGGTTGTGGACGCCTCTTACGAGTATAAATTAATGTTCAGCTATTTTCTGATAATTCAGTTATCCTAATCAATAGATGTGAATGTTACATCAGCATGAATGTATGACATCAAGTTTGTGTAAAAGTTGATAACACCCACGTGTGAGGCTTTCGTTGAAGTATGAATGAAGCGGTTCGTTCTTTGCATGGCTTGTGTTCCCTGCCGAGGCCTGAAAAAGAGAAAAGTCATGAAAATATGTGTCAAAGTAGGATATATTTTGAAATTTATTTCACTATCAAGGTACACCGAGTGACTCCCTCATGAGGCTGATAAAAGGTACAATGTGTTGGTCACTAAGTTCAGGGAGGTCAGGTATGGGAGCATGATCTGGAGCAGCACGTCGCTGCATCCACTTTCCACTGGTACTCGAGGGGCCTCTGTCTGGCCAACCTCATGCAGATATGCCTGGCCCACCTCATGCAGATATGCCTGGCCCATCCTCATCTCCTTGAGATGCTGATGAACCAGCTGCAACCACGAGGAACGTTGTCGGCGTGTTGGCCTCCTCCACTCATGAAGCTTCCTCCCTGAGAGAATTTGGTGAGCAGGATCAGCATCAGGAAAACGAGCCAAATGTCCATACAGCCACAGCTAACGCTCACGGACGATACAGGAAGCAAATCTCATACGAGTCTCTCTCAGCAACCGCTCATTGAAAACAATGACCAACCAGCGATAGCCAAGGATTCTCCAAAGAGACCTGGTGAGGATGTTTAAGTCTCCATCTCAGATCCTTTGTCAGAATCCAAGTCTCATAACCAAACAGCAAGACTGGAATGACCAAGGACTTAAATACTCAGATTTTTGTTCTCCTGTATAGGTATCGACAGCGCCACATCACATGATCCAGGGAATCCATGACTCCCAGGCCCGACTGAGACATCTATCTATGTCTGACTCAACTTGCAGAGACATGGATATCACTGTCAAGGAAAGTGAATCTCTCCGCGACATAAACATCCTTACCGCAAACAGTACAGATGGGATGGCAGCATCCAAGATGTCATTGAAAGCCTGGATCTTAGTTTTTAGTCAGGAAACCTGCAATCTCAGCAGCCCCGAGTACTCTTTCAGCACCCGGAGAGCCCCGCATAAGGATATCCAGTGTCTCTGCAAAGATGACTGCATCATCTGTGAAATCGAGGCAAGAGATCCTGAAATTCCCAAATGATGCACGGCAGCTTTATCTCTTCGACATCCCTCCCCAGACTGCAGTCCAAACAAGTGCTGAAAAGTTTGGGGACCAGTAAACACCCCTGACAAACTCCAGTAACAACTGTAAATAAGTCACTGATGGAACCACCACATCTCACAGCACTCTCACTTTGTGAGTGTAGTTCGAAATCAGATTGCTCAGTTTTGTGGCACCCCATGAAGACCGATAATCCACCAGAAGGCATCCCGATTCACTGAATCCAATGCTTTGCAGAAATCAACATTGTCTGTAAGCAGCCCTGCCAAAACTCTCATCTGCATTCACTGAGTGCACAAAGAGAAAGGATACCGTTAATCGTTGACATCTTTGGTGTAAAGCTCAACTGCTCTGGAAGCTGGTACACAAGCAGATGGTGGCGAACCCCATCAATAATTATCCAAGAAAAGATGTTGTCCAGCATTGGGAGCAGCAGCAGCCCTTGGTAGTTGTTGTGGTCCTGGCGATCACCCTTCCCTTTCCAGAGAGGGACAACAAGGCCCCTCTTCCAGTCAGTTGGCAGAGCACAGAACTGCATGCAGCGACATGAGTACAGCATTTCCCCCAGCCTTGAGAAGTTCAGCATGGATGCCACAGATCCCAGGACTTTACCCCATTTCAACCGGTTTACTGCAGACTGGTGTTTCCACAAACGAAGCGGTTCACAATTGATTAGAGGGTCGACAATAGTGATAGTTACACCCCTGACATGAAACTCAACCGCTGTTGGGTCAGCTTGGTACAGCCGCTCAAAGTAATCGGCTCAGCAGGCCTTCATTTCAGACTTTTCTGTAAAGAGGACACCATCCTCTGCTCAAACTGCAGTTCACCGAGGGACAGGCTTGGAGGAATGCAATGCACAAATTCGTCGGTAAGCAGGACGAGAATCACTTGACCAGAGGTGGAGCTGTACCACTTCACAGATTCCTCACACATCGGACTCCTTGTCCACCCTCAGCACAAGTCCCTAGTCAACCTGTTCGCAAACACCTCAGCTACGCTGTCATCCTTCAGCTTACCAATATCCAGCCTTGGCTGGTACAGTAACGTTCTCCCGGATTTAAGATGAAACTTCAGAGTTGCAAAAACAAGCCTGTGGTTGGTGTTGAGGAACAAGTACTCCGGTCGACTGCAGTTCTGAATCATCTTCCAGCATGCATCAACGAGCATATGATCAGTTTCCTTTGTCACACCAACAGCGTTGGAATACCAACCAAGTCCAGTGATGAGCCTGTGGGTGCTGTAACCAAGAATCAGCCACCCTCAGTCCACGACTTCTTGCAAAGTCAAACAACTTCGTGCTATTCTGGATCACAGTTCCAGACTCATTGGAACCAACACACGTCTCATAACCATTTCTGTCAGTGCAAGTCAATGCATTGAAATCTCCCAAGATTTGAAGAGTATCTCACCTGGGACACTGATCAACCAGACTCAAGCGTGGCAGAGAGTGCCTTCTTCACAGTGAGATCATTCGCCTCAGTTGGAGCATATACAGAGACCAGGGAAATGACAACCAAGGAGTGACAAATCCTCAGTCTCATCATACGCTCGTTGACAAGTTTTACCTCAATTATCATGGAAATCAGCTTATTGGACACAGCCTCAGTGACTCCTTGGGAATGGTTACCATCAGAGCGACGAGACCAGTAGTAGATGTAGTAACCCACCATGATCTCACCGCTATCCGGTCTCCGAACATCAGAAATTGCTGCAATACCGATGTTCAAACGCTGGAGTTGAGATGATAACAGAGACAGGTGATTATCCTCTCTTAGGGATAGGACATTCCAGGCATCCACCCGAAGGGAGCGCCTGAGGTTAACCCGAGGAGACCGTCGTCTGGGGGACAACACCTCAGCACCACCCTGACACACACCACCACAATTTGACCCAAGAAGGTTACCCCATGCTTTTCCTCCTGCCATCAACAAATGGGGGTCTCGAAGGCTTTGCCCCAATCGCGTGATCTGGTGAGCTGCCCTGTGAAGGGCAGCTGCACAGGAGGTACTCCCATGGAGTGGGTTTTCAGTTTTCTTTACTTTTTGCAGAATGAAGTGTTTTAGGGTGGCCAGAGGGCAAATCCTGCCACCAACTTCTATAAAAAGGTAACCCAACTGAAGGGCGATGTCCACAGATGCAGTTGGGCACCAGATATGGATTGGCGTTGGCTCACAAGGAGCTTCTTCACCATTTGATAGGTTTTGTTTTAAATCCTCCTGGGAATCCATATCCATACACCCTCCTCACAACGAAACCTGGTGGGGGAAATGGCTTAGTCACTGACAACCTGACCATTAAACAGGTTAGTGCAGGTCAACACGGTACCTATATAGCAAGTCACAGATCTGATCTGGCCTAACCTGACAATGAGGTCATTCCATGGTTTAAACGAAAGTATCATTTTTTACAGATTTTGCTTCAAACCCCATGACTTGGTTTTCCATCACGTTTTTCTTTGGGACATCTGTTCTCACGTTCTTTCTAAATACTTTCATTTCTAGCTTTCTAAATAAGCTCGGAACAGTTCCGAGTTGGATTCTTTGTTGTATCACTTCCTGTTTTATTTGGGTTCGATGCGATTCAAAAAAAATTTGAAAACTGCTCCACTCCAAGAACCCCATGCAACACAGGCTATTACCATTTGGAAAGTCTTCATTCTTTAAATTGCTTTGAGATGCAGAGTCAGCCGAGGCAACATACCACAGCAGGAAACGTGGGGCAAGATGTCCCCCACCCTTCCTCAACTCATATCCCCCTTGCAGTGGGGCAACTTAGCTAAATATAGCATAACAATTGTGGATTTTGTGAGGAAAGCACCAAATTTGGCACACTAGTAGCCTAACGTATTATAAACAGATTTGGATATTGGGCCATCTCAAATTCAGCCGCTTTTGGCTGTGGCAGCCATTTTCCACTGCCATCAAAAATTTTGAGATGGCCCAATATCCAAATCTGTTCAGAATACGTTAGGCGACTCGTTTGCCAAATTTGGTGCTTTCCTCACAAAATGCACAATTATTCCCTTCGCATTCTGCAAAAGGTTATGTTTTGGTCGGCATGTATTTATTTATTTATTTATTTATTTGTAATCTTGTGATTCGTATAACTCAAAAAGTATTAAACCGAATTGCATGAAATTTGGTGGGATGATTGGTTATTAGCCAGGAAGCATTCGATTAGATTTTGGGATCGTTCGGGTCAAAGGTCAAGGTCAAGGCCACGATAAGGTCAAAATCGTCTTTTTACGATAACACGGTCAATTTTTATTCAATGTGCATGCAACTAACGCCAAAAAGTTCAGAATTCAACGCTTCATCTTGTGATATGCAATATGACACAATGACGCCCATACTCTTGTTACTGGTTAGGGGTCAAAGGTCAGGGGGGTCATGACCTTGAAAAATATGCGGTTTTTGTCATAACGCGGTCAATTCTTGTCCGCTTTACATGAACCCAGCAACAAAATGTTCAGAATTTAATGCCTAATTCTGTGACACAATGACGTCATAACACATGTCACCGGTTGGGGTAAAATGTCGGGGGGGGGGGTCATGCCCTTGAAAAATATGCGGTTTTCGGCATAACTCAGTCAATTCTTATTTGATTTGCATGAAACCAGCATCAAACCAGTTCCCCACACTCATACCAAGAACAAAAAAAGTAGTGGCGGCGAAGGTATGCGCTCTATGAGTGCCCATTCTAGTTATGCTATATTTAGCTAAGTTGCCCCACTATTGGTCCTGGGTCATTCGTTTGAGCTTCCTATTTGATGTATTTAACATGTAGGCCAAATCTTAACTCCAATTTAATTTATGGGCCAAAGGGTACTCAAAAGGCTCTCTGACTGACAGTGTTTGACTTGATTTGATGCGTCATACGGTGCTCTTTACAAAGCGTTGGTGCTGGTGAAGCAGTTTCTTCACAAAGGTTTTGCTGGGTGGTTTGCCATTGCCTTCCCAGTGTTGTTTGTCTGTTCTCTATTCTTTTAAATGCTGAGTATCAAGTAAGGAAGCAGCACACACCTTTTAAGTCTTTGTTCTGACTTGGCCGTGGTTCAAACCACCAACCTCCCAGACTCAGAAGGGACACTCTAACCATTTTGCTACCGAGTCTGGTTTGACTGACAGTGCAGCAATTTATTAAAAATGAAAATGTTTATTATATCAAATAAAAGGAACAAGGAGGATGTTTTGAAACAAGTGGGGCACCTTGCCCAATAGTTCCTGTAAGTGGCATTTTGCACTCGACTTATTTAAAATATTTCACATTGCACAAGTATCATGAACCTAAAGTGTGGCATTGGCTCTGGTATGTTTGCTCATCTCATGAGTTTAAATGAAGCCCATCACACAAAAAGGTAATTGAGCCTTTAGAGACACCAACATGCTTTCAGACACTCAGTATCCCTTCTTGGAAAAATGCTTTACCACCGAGGTGAAGTTGCAGGCACTCTGTGTCGCTGTAGTTTTTGCTGAATATTTTGTGAAGATCGTGCCAAGTAAACTGCTCTTGGTTTTGCATGCCTTCTTCTCGAAGCATAGAGTTCATAACCCCACTGGAAACTTCAGGTGAAAGGCCACAGTTGGAGAGTTCGAGGAACGAACTGAGACAGGTTATAAGTGGAGGTTAAATGTATGGAACATAACTTCATTGGATGTTGAAACCATTAAAAAAAAATACTTTATTGCACTATTTTGACAATCAAAGACAAACGAAGGCTTAAAATATTCAGCAAGATTGATGTCAGGTGTGAATGATCAGAAGATAACCACTTACCTGATCATAAGGCAGAAGTCATTCTTCGACATTATGGCTTCACCTTTGGTGTCATACATCTGGAACATTAACTGAGATTTTGCTTCGTTTGAACCTGCAACAATTACATCACCTTTCGATCAACAAATCCCTGGAATGCTGTGTTAACTTTTACAGGACACATGTTTACTATTTGAAGTGCAGGAATGTCCAGGTGGTCGATTTGTGTTTTTATCCCACAGACCGTTTTCACCAAATTTAAATTTAATGAGTATTTTGTGTACAAATCCACACTCACAGAAGAAAGAGGTGGGAGAGGGTAGAAGGTATCACACAGGCAGTGAGTAGGACAATAAATGGAAATAACAATGGGATGAATGACCAGGAGAAGGAAAAGGAAAGAAACATATCAACCTCTATTTAAACGGGGAGAGGTCGGGGAGGGTCAATAAGGAGAAAAAAGATCACAGGTGGAGAAGGCAAATGACCTGAGATCGGGGTATACTGCCAAGTTGAAGCCCTGGAGGGGAGAGTATTATTAAACAGATTGAGGAAGGAGGTACTGTATTCAAAGATCGAGGAAGGAGATAATCACAACTTCCAACACTCTCGTAGTCATCACGTCGTAATCAAAGGAATCCTCTCATCTACTATCCATGTCGAGGTTAGAGCCTCAATCGGACTTTGGTGGTTGCTTCGTCTATCGCGGTTTGCCGAGCATTCCGAGAAAGCTTTGTGGTTCGTCTCTGCAGGAAATCATTCATGGTCTGGGGACCTGGAGATGGTGTTTTACAATCGCGCATGCAGCACGGAGCTGCAGACGGAGAACTACGAGCACTGAAAGGGGATTCAAGGGTTATCGCTTGGCCCTCATACTTTGATCTACTCATACTTTGAGTAGATCAAAAAAACACAAGGCAGTGTCTTGGGCCCAGTTCTGTTTCTCATCTTTATCAACGATATTTCTGATTCTCTGGAACCCCTCCGTCTGTTTTTACTGATGCCTCCACCCTTTGCCATAGCATCCCTTATCTTTCAGAGAAGGAAGCAACAGCCTCTTCCCTCTCTGCAGCCTTTGCAGAATAGATATAGATGCTGGTATAATGGAATACGTCCTTCAACCTTGGCAAATATCACACTCTAACTCTGTCTCTCCAAAAGGAATGTCTGGTGAACCTTCCATCTACTTCCCTAACAAGCGTCTTCAATAAGGTTAGTCACTCAAAAATTTGGTCATCACCCACGGCTATCATCTCTCGAGTAAATATGGTATCAAAATTGGCTTCAAAAGCCAGTGGTTAACTGAGCATCCTCCAGTGTGCCAAGTCTTTCCATGGGAAATCAAAACTTTTTAACAATTTACAAGGCCTTCATTTGCAGATCAATAGAGTACTGTGCTCCCCTTTGGACTTTGGTGGTTGCTTCGTCTATCGCGGTTTGCCGAGCATTCCGAGAAAGCTTTGTGGTTCGTCTCTGCAGGAAATCATTCATGGTCTGGGGACCTGGAGATGGTGTTTTACAATCGCGCATGCAGCACGGAGCTGCAGACGGAGAACTACGAGCACTGAAAGGGGAGCAGATGGTGGTCAGCAAAAGCCCAAGGTGCCCGCAGTATGTTCCACAAGGGTAAGCAGCAGCCACCACAAACAGCAACCACAAGGAACCACCGGCATAGATCGGTTTTTACCTTATCTGGAATTGGAATTCCAGATAAGGTATTCTCAGTAAGCACTCTCCGTCCATCTCCTATTTCGACTTCTCCGGCCAAAGCGCTGGGCCGATCCGGCTGAAATTTGCCAGCAACGTTCCGCTTTTGACTGGCAAAGGGGATTGAAAAGCTCATTCCGGTCACGTGACTTTGAGTAGATCAAAATGGCGGACTAGGTAAATTCCTTCAAAAATCTTCTTCTCCAGATGCACCAGTCAGAATGCTACCAAATTTGGGTTGCAACATTAGGCCAGGGCAGAAATGATAAATTGCAGATGTTATGCTGATCACATGACTGGAAGTGTCTCAAAATGGCCGACAGTGAATTTTTGTAAAAATTGTGGAATTCCTTCAAAAATCTTCTTCTCCCGACCAACCAGTCAGAATGCTACTAAATTTGGGTTACAACATAATGACTGGGCCCAGATAAGCTACAGGACCAATGGTCCTATTTTTATGTCTTATGACCTTTTTCTACTGCCTTAGTCTGTGAATGTGTGAGAGGGAAGTGAGAGTAAGGTATTTCAGTGGTTAAGGATGGGATTGCACAAGGGATTGTCACTTTTTTTATCATGTCACTGTCTGATATGTGTAATTTTCTCCCTTTGCCCCTGCCCATGATTAAAAGGGTTTGTTTCACCATTAAACTGTTGGCTCGGTGTGCGCCGGGATTGGATTATAAAACTACGGTTGCAAGCAAACACACGACCATTGGAAAGTGGTGCCAACCTCGTAATGAGGACTAAACAGCGGTGCGTTGCATTCAAGGGTTATCGCTTGGCCCTCATACTTTTCAAACTGATGTGCGCATTGCAGAGGACAGAATTGTTTGAGTTTCTGTGCATCTAAAACCGAAGCAAGTTTCTAATTTGGCTTTCCTGGCAGACAACGTACAGCCCCAAGAACAATCCATCGTGAGACTGGTGACCGTCTGGATAGGTGCTTTGGCCATGTCCACCCAACTCACTGTTACAATATGTATGAGTGTGGATGTGTGTGTGTGTGTGTGTGTGTGTGTGTGTGTGTGTGTGTGTGTGTGTGTGTGTGTGTGTGTGTGTGTGTGTGTGTGTGTGTGTGTGTGTGTGTGTGTGTGTGTGTGTGTGTGTGTGTGAATACATATTCATTCACATCAGTCCAATGTAATATGAAGGCCTCCCTCAACCCCACATGTTGAGGGTATTTGTATACTTGTCATGCTTGCTAAATGCATGTTGGCAAGAGAGTTTGGACAGGTATTTGCAATTTGTTCAGAATTTGTCATGCGAGCCGACTCTTCGTAAAAGGCACCATGAGATCATTAACATCCACCAACTAATGCAAGCATACGGAACACATCCAACAGAGGAACTGCACACGTTATGATGCAACAACTTGCCCGTAAAGCACCAATGCAACAGTTTATAGTTGGGTTGGAAATCAAAACCAGACTAGACAGCTCATAGGTCAGTGCAATACCTCTGTACCATCATTGTTGGACACCCCCCCCCCTTCCAATATACATTGCAATCATTTTTATTCCACTGTCACTTTGCTCATTGTTTGTGCCATTTTCCAGTGTACCCTAATAATTCATTTGGAAGATAAATTTAAAAAGAAGTATGTTAAGAAGTAAAGCAACAACATGACAGGAGAATAATGCCATCATAACTTGAAGGACAAAAAAAAACGATGTATTTTCGCTTATTTAAGCTTTAAGCAAGAATATTGAAGCTTAAGACTGTGCTCACCCTTCATAAAGATGACGAGAATGTTGAAGAGTTCACGGAAAGACAAGTATCCATTTTTGTCTCGGTCAGCCAGCTCAAACATCTGCTGAACAAAACTTGAGCTGGCCTTTAGGCCCAGAGCATCTGCTAACTCCATACGTGTGAGCTCGCACTCGAGAGATGTGCTCACACATCGAGGAGGTTCTTCTTGGCATGTATCACTCTCATTGGCTGGAATTTCCAAAATCTGAAAAAAGAAAACCAAGTTTCTCCACCAAAACAGAATCAAACAAAAATGAATCATTGAAGGTTCTCCAACTGTAAATAAATGAATAAATACTCATCTCATTTCATAACGGCAAATACTTAGTTGTCTTGCGGAAGAACGATTTGCGCAACATTTCAAAGAGCTAAAATATGTCACAATACTTCGGGAATTCCACACCTCAGAAAAGAGTTTGCGAAAAAATCTCTCCACCGTCACATTTCGTTTTTCCTGAGTGGCAGCCTCCTGCAGGATGGACTTCTCTTTATTACCCAGACGAGTGAGAGTGATGTTTTGCCTTTTCAGAATGTTTTCAAAGGTGTCTTCAAAAGCAGTACGTTCAATTTCAGCAGCAAACATCAAAACCTGAAAAAAAAACAATATCATTAAAATTACCTGTCAGGTCAGGTCAGGTCAGGAGTGGGAACATTCACCGGAGCAGCGCGTAGCAGCATAAACTTTCTGCCGGTACTCTCAGGGCCTCAGTCTGGCCATCTCCCAGGCAGATTGCCTAGCCCATCTCCATGTCCTTGAAATGCTGATCAACCTGCTGCAACCACGAGGCACGTGGTCAGCCCATTGACCTCCTCCACTCATGAGGCTCCCTCGCTGAGAGAATCTGGTGAGCAGGATCAGGGTTAGGAAAATGAGCCACATGTCCATACAGCCACAGCTAATTCTCATGGACTATGCAGGAAACAAAACTCATTCGAGTCTACATCAGCAACTGCTCGTTGGCCACAAAGTCTGACCAGCGATAGCCAAGGATTCTCTGAAGAGACCTGATACCAAAGGAATTAAGTCTCCATCTCAGATCCCTGGTTAGAGTCCAAGTCTTACATCCACAGAGCAAGAGTGGAAGCACCAAGGACCTGAAGACTTGAACTTTCATCCTCCTGCACAGGTATTCACAACACCACACCCCATGATCCAGTGAATCCATGACAACCCAGGCCTGACCTAGATGTCTACTGACCTCTGGCTCACAGCCAGCAGAGATATAAATATCACTGCGAAGGAGAGTGAATCTCTCCGTGACCTCAACATCCTCACCACAAATGGATACGAACAAGATAGCAGCATCCAAGATGTCACTGAAAGCCTGGATCTCAGTTTTGACCCAGGAAACCTATAATCCCAGCTGCTCCAACTCCTCAATCAGCACCTTGAGGGCCCCGAAAAGGATTTCCAGAGTCTCTGCAAAGATGACTAGATCATCTGCGAAATCAAAGTTTGAGATCTTGACATTCCCAAATGATGCAGCGCAAGCTTGATCTCTCAGACCTCCTCCACAGAATGCAGTCCATACAAGTGCTGAAAAGTGTGGGGGCCAGTACACACCCCTGACAAACTCCAAAAACAACTGAAAATACATTGGAGATGGCATAACCACATGTCACAGCACTCTCAGTACCAGAGTACAGTTCAGATGCCAGATTGATCAGTTTTCGTGGCACCCCATGAAGACCAAGAATCCTCCAGAGGACATCCCAATTCACTGCATCGAACGCTTTGCAAAGATCAAAAAAGGCTGCAAGCAGGCCCTGCCAAGACTCATCTGCATTCGGTGAGAAACTGAGGAGCAAGGATAGTGTCAATCGTTGACCTCTTTGATGAAAAGCCTGACTGCTCTGGGTGCTGGTGCTCAAGCAGATGGTGTTGAACCCGATCAAGAATTGTCCGAGCAAAGTTGTTGCAGTCCCAGCGATCACCCTTCCCTTTCCAGAGAGGTATCACAAGGCGCCACTTCAAGTAAGTTGGGATGATGCCTGTGTTCCAGGCAGAGCACAGAACTGCACACAATGATGTGAGTACAGCATTTCCACCAGCCTTGAGAATTTCAGCACGAATGCCACAGAACCCAGCAGCTTCACCCAATTTCAACTGGTTCAACACAGGCTGAGTTTCCACAAATGAAGGTGGATCACAGCTGATTGGAGGGTCAGCAATAGGGACAGTAATATTCCTGATATCTAACTCAACAGTTGGTATATGAGCCTGGTAAAGCCGCTCAGAGTAACCGGACCAGAGGGCCTTCACTTCGGAATCCTCTGTCAAGAGCCCCCCCACCCTCCGCTCTAAGTGCAGTACATCGAGGGATGGGCTTGGAGGAACGCAATGCACGAATTCCCCTTGGAGCAGGAGAGAATCACTTGACCCAATTGATGCTCTAAACTCTCAGATTCCTCGCATATGCGCCTCCTTGTCCACCCTTAGTGCACATACAGTTTTACGCCTCAACTCAATGAACAGCTCTGCTCTGCCATTAAGCCTGGCCCTGCAACTCTGGTCAATAGTATCCAGTGTCCCTTGAGAGACAAAATTCTTCTTCTCCCTGCAGTGAGTTCCAAGACATCAACCGGCTACATCAAGGATGGTGGTCTTGATTTGAAGGCACTCCATAACTCTTCAGGATTCCACAAAGTACCCAGACACTCCCCCCACCCCAACAAATCCCCACTCAGTGTGTTCACAAACTCCTCAGCTACCCTTTCATCTTTGATCGTACCATTCTCCCGGAACTAAGCTGCAACTTCACAGTTGCTACAAGCCTGTGGTTGGCATTGAGGAACTGAGAACTCCAGTAGACCCTGCAGTTCTGGACCATCATCAACAAGCACATGGTCAATCACCTTTGCCACACAACCAGCATTGGAATAGCAAGTCCAGCGATGAGCCTGCAGGTGCTGAAACCATGAATCAGCCACTCTAAGTCCATGACTATTTGCAAAGTCAAGAAACTTAGTGTTGTTCTGGTTCACAGTTCCATAACCATGGGGACCAACACATGTCTCATAACCATCCCTACCGGTTCCAGTCAATGCATTGAAATCTCCCAAGACGAGAAGAGTATCTCGCCTGGAGCAATGATAAACCACAGACTCGAGCGTGGAATAGAATTCGTCCTTCACGATGAGATCACTCGTCTCAGTCGGAACATATATGGAGACCAGGGAAGTGACACGTAAGGAGGGACAAATCCTAAGTGTCATCATATGCTCATTGACCGGTGTTACCTCAATTATCGTTGGGGTCAGCTTATTGAACACAGCTGCAGCAACTCCTTGGGCATGGTAAACATCAGAGCGACCAGACCAATAGTCGGTGTGACCACCCGCCATGATCTCACCACTATCCACTCTCCGAACCTCAGAGTGCTGTAATACCAATGTTCAAACACTTTAGCCCAGATGATAACAGAGGCAGGTGATCATTCTCTCTTAGGGATCAGACATTCGAGGCACCCACCCGAAGGGACGCCTCAGGTTAAACCAAGGAGACCGCTGTCTGGTGGACGACACCTCAGTAGCACCCTGACACACACTACTGCGTTCCAACCTGGCAAGGCTACCGCGTATTTTTCCTCCATTCATCAAAGAGTGGGGGTCCCGAAGGCTTTGACCCAATCCCGTCATCCAGTGAGCTGCCCTTTGCAGGGCAGCTGCATGGTATTCCCATGGAATGGGTTTTCAGTTTTCTTTGCGTTTTTAGTGCATTTTGCAGAGTGAATGGTTTTACCATGACTGGTGTGCAAATTCTGCCACCAACCTCTGGAAAAAAAGTAACCCAACTGCAGGAGGACTTCCGCAGACACAGTTGGGCACTAGAAATGGATGGCCGTTGGTCCCAAGGAGCTCTTCCGCCCTTTGACACGTTTTGTTTTTCATCTTTTGGGTGTCCATCTCATACACCCTCCTCAGCAGAAAACATGGTGGGGAAACGGTTTCGTCGCTGACAACACAAGCACGAAACAGCGTAGTCCGGCTTTACAAGTGCAGGTACCTGTACCAAGCCACAGATATATTCTGGCTTGACCTTACCTGTCCAATGATACATAAGTCCAGTTTATCCTTGGGATTAAACTGTAATGTGGACATTTTTGCACAAGTAAATCTGAGCTCATACCATGGTCAAATTTCCTTTGTCTACTGAATGTGGAGTTTCACTAAATTGGATCACTCAAATGACTCCTGGTCTATAACTCCTGCAGAAGACCAATGGGGCTTCATCAATGGCAGGCATCACACCAGATCAGATTGAATCACAATTCCAAGATACGTTGCATCACAATCCATTATGGTCGATCATCCCTTATTGTTTAGGGTTGTGGAAATGTTGCTCTCATTTTTGTGGCGCCAGCATCACTCACCAGGTCATGCTCTTTGGGAACGTGTAGAACAAGTGTCCGTCCTCCTTTGTCGTTTGCATGCCGTGCGGTCACATGGTGAAGGGTACAAAAGCACACTGAGCGAAGGTGTTTACCCTGTAGATCCAGTGTTTGCACTGTGGCCGGATCCATAATCTTCAGCTGAACTTCCCGGCTGCCCTTTGATTTTCCCAGCCATTCATTTGCTGTGGGGTTTGGGGAGGAGGGTATGGCATGTTGGGAAAGAGTTGGAGAAGGATTATACCACTTATAAAGAACTGGAATATCATTACCTCTTGCCATTTACTATTGGTCCTTTTTTGAGGGTTTGCTTTCATCGTCCTGTTCTCAGTCTCATCTCATGAGCTGTAATCCCAGGTTCAAATCATTTATACTGTGAGACTCTTCTAATGCTTGGTTCTTCCACTCATGTAGGTAAATGCCTCTCCATGAGCAGTGGATAATTTATCAACAAAACACTTTTCTAGTTTGCCTCAACAAGAAGAGATGCAGAGATTCTTGGCACTCAAATATGAACTGTTTTGGGCTGGACACAACAAACCGCGTTCTCCAGGGTCAGAGCCTACTTTGGCTCTGCAGCATGCCTGATGGCATTTGTTCAAACTCACATGGAGTATGCCTCACCAGTCTGGGTTACAGTTCCACTCGTCCAAATGGCCTTCCCAGATTGATAAAAACCTTGTGTATTTTTAGCATATTTTTTCAAAGAAGCAGAATCCAAAAGGATCTTGATAAATTGTCATAGGTTGACAGAGGCTTCTTGGACTTCTTCCACTGAGTCAAGGGTTTTGTTCTGTTGTCCATGACACTGCAAGCTTGCCTGGCCACACGTACTTCTCCACAAACTCCTCACTTCATTGTCTTCCCAGGTGCCACATCTATTCATTTTTACATCTTTCTTCCCATCTCTCAAACCAACTCCTCTGCAGTGTTGTATCTTGTGCTTTCTTCCATTCCTACATGTTGTATGCACTTTTATCAACAGTCTACCAGCAAATACTAAGATTAATGATTTTCTCCATTTGTTGCAACTGTGCTCCCTCAGTCCCATAAATTGTAGTTGTGTTGCCTTCACCTCCTGGAATCATTCCCAATCTCTCCCCCTCACCCCCACCTCTTTCCAGCACATCCATCTTTTTCTCACACATAACCCTCGGACTTTCCACATAGAAGCTGAGATCGAAGTATGTGGAGTAGGTGTTGTTGCAGCTCTTGTATATTATTTGGCAGATTTCAGCTTTTCCACAACTACTGGTTAATTTTTTTCCCAGCCCTGTTAGATGGCACTGATGTCAGGACACTGTGGTGCTCAGGGAAGTAGCTGCAGCCTTCAGCACTTGAAGCACCACTCACCTGCCAAATTTCACCTCACCTCCTCCCAGGGTTAGTCAGAGCAACTTCTCAGACCCTCCACACAGATGCCCTTTACCAAGATCTGGCAAACATTTCGACACAGGAAGTAAACACCAAATATACACGGATTGCACAAATCCATCACCCATACTTCTATTTCAAATGTTTTTATGCCCTTTTGCAACCTCACGGTTCCATGGCACAAGATGGGTGGTCAACACAGTTGCGAGAAACAAGATGTTCTGCGCAAGCCTTGGTTGTACTTCACACAAATGTTCCGCAAACCTTGGTTGTAAAAGTATGTAACGAAATAATTGATTGGTCACATGGTTTGGCAGCCATATTGGATTGAAGAAAAATATAAAATAATGTTTTCTCTGGAACTGCTTAATCAATCGACATGAAACTTCAGAATTATGATGTAGTAATGGTGGTGAATACATGTTTTAAATTTCAACTTGATAGGATGCATAGTCTTGCAGCAAGAATTATTTAATGTTTTTGATCTGGGCTCTTTTTGATTTTTGTTTATTTTTTTTTTGAATAAGGCTCACTTGACTGTGCCTGGATGGGTTTGAGGATATTGGAATAGCAGCTGAAATGTGAATCCTATCCAGGTTCCTCCTGATGACCTTATCTTTACTTTTTGCTTGTTTGGGTTCCTTCTGATTACTCCAATGCAGGACTGTACCGACTTGGTCTTCTATTTGATTTGAATTGAATTGATTTTAATCCCATTCTAAATTAAATTGAATAATTAGAAGGGCACTCGGTGGAGTGCATACCTCCACCACGTAATGCCTGATTCACGAGAACATATCAGGCCCAATACATTTTTGAAATATCATGCTATACGGCACAATATCGTTTTTGGCCCTATCTCTCAATAGTGAAGAATCACTTTACTAATTAAATAATTCTTGTATCCAGATCTGGATTTGGATCTTCACCAAAACCGAATTAATTCATCCGTCCTTGTGACACACCCAACCTGTCCACCAAGTTTCGTCCGAATCCATCCAAAACATTTTGAGATATCATGCTCTATAATCATTTTTTAGCCCTGTCTCTCAATGGTGAAGAATCACTTAAAAAATTATAGGAGTCGGATCTAGATCTGGATCTTCACCAAAATCGAATCATTTCTTCCTTGTAACACACCCAACCTGTCCACCGAGTTTCATCCGGATCCATCCACAACTTTTTGAGATATCCTGTACAAAGACAAACAGAGACATACAGACAGAAAGGGGTGAAACCATAACCTCCTTCACCTTTGGTGGTGGAGGTAATAATAAAAAAAACATCATGGGTCAGGGTCAGGGTCAGGTGTCCAATCAAAGCAGGTCATCTTGGTACCGGTTGTCACTGACAGCAGTTATAAAGCGGCATTTCTAATGACGTCTCTTCTTAATTACATAACACACCAGTATAACAAGCGCTACACAAAACTACACAAAACAAGTCCTGGCGAGGGTGGTGAGGAATATTTTGAGACTTCTGGGTATGTTGGATCCTCTGGGTCTTTTGGGCCTTTTAGATCCATGGGGTCTTTTGGGTCTCCTGGGTCCTCATGGTATTTTTGTGTATTTTGGGTATTTTGGCATCTTAAAGGTCATCAAAGGTCGAAAGGGTTTCAGTAATTGAAACTCTAAATGGTCAAAAGGTACATTGCAATCCTGCATAATTAAATAATAGACTATGTAATTAACAGACACAAAAATCATGACACACACACACAATCCATTTGTAGGAGATAGAGCACAGGCAAACCCTGTGGGCTGTTATCCCGGGGGTGGAGGGGGTGCGGAATTTCTCCCAAAAGGTCCCCAAGACTGCTTAATGAAAATATGAAAATACCACCACAAGATTGCGTCACCGACCCCAATATCTTCTGGTTTTAAACTTCCCCCAAGGTCAACAGCAGCGTTTGACTGATGTCCAGTCCTGTGTTGTCTGCTCTCTCTGCTTGCATATCAATGCATAATTTGTGCGTGTGACAGCTCTTCCATGAGCCTTACGAACTGTAGAGACAAAAAAGCCATAAAATTTGTCTTACATTTCAGGTTAATTTACATTATTTTAACATTCAGGAGGACTTTCTGAAACTAAAATGAATAAACTTGGTACATTCTTCCTGATAGAGTCATACTTCTGGGATAATCAACAGTATTTTGTCTATCTATCTATTACTAAAACTCTTATCTAGTTTGTATGTATGTATGTATGTTCGAAAAATAGTCAAAACGGTACAAGATAGCACAAATTTTTTAGTGCCACCTGACTTAATATTCACCTGCGGTGTGCAGCATCAAGTTTCGTTCAAATCGGGCAACGAAAAAAATTATGAAAAAAATCAATTCCCGATTCAGTCAAGTACTCTTCGGGATTATTTGATCAATGCAAACACCTTCAGTGGTATTGTTCACTGGAGCTATGTTTTCTTTTCTTTAAAGTTTTGAAATGATTTTTTTTTGTCAACCGCTGTCACAATGGGAACCCAACGGATTCACGGGTCGTCTAGTATATTACGAGTGATGTAAGGGACACATCGGCCATTTTGGAGTTTTGGAGTTTAAAAAAAATGCCATATTAGTCCGTAAGCAGTGGGGGTGAACCTGGTTTTGCCGGATAAAGTTTTTCTTTGCTGTTTTTATAGCCTTGGGGTAGCTATTCATGATTCAGGGGGGTGACTGTTTGCAACCCTTGGGCAATTTGCTATATTAACCCTTTTGTGCCGGTAAACACATAAATAATGAAAAAAAATCAGTTTTTTTCACTATTTATTGCAATGAACCCAACCAACATCATCACATTTGCTTGTGTCGATGTTTATTCACAAATTATGTAACCAAAAACAACTTAAGATATAAAACAATTGTGAATTACTCAGTATTAACCCTTTACGAGGCTATTTTAACCCAGGACATAAAATTTGAACACAGACAACATATGATTGCACAATAACCTCCTCATCCTTACTTTAGTCACAAATAAGGAAACCAAAAACAACTTGATGACTTCATATGACTAATGACTTAATATGATATGACTAATATGATATTAATATGACTTAATATGATAGAATAATGACTTAATACTCAATATTAACCCATTCCTGACAGATTTTACCCAGCACAAAACATTTGAACATCAAAAGACAACAGGGGTCTTTGACGCATTATTGCACAAAAACCAATCCAAAATTATGGCAAGGGATTTTTACATCATCTCTTGCTTTCCGACCAGCTGACATTGATGCAAAATAGACTGTGTTAGACACTCAATGTGTTTAGTTTGACCTACTGTAAGATCAATTAAATTCGTTAAACAAACAAATAATCTGCTACTACTAGTTGCTTCCCCAATCTCCTCAAACCTTGCTGCTGCACACGTGAGCAGCCAACTGCATAACAGGCACAGAAAATTGTGCAAGGCAGACCTCTGACTGAACAACCACATCTTCTCAAATTACAGGGACTTTCACTTTTGCAACCACACCTGATTATTTCAAGAGCATATTATGGGGCCAGTTTCACATCATCTGGGACTGTAATTGGTGACAGCGACTTCCGAGGTATTGCAGAGTCTGCTTCTCTGTCATTCTGCCGTTTGTAACGATCTGTTTGTCGACTGCTTGTATTATGTAGACACACAGGTTTTATGGCATTTTATAGTAAATTGACTAATCTGGTTCAATGCTTCCTGAAGGTCAAAATGCTTCCCATCACCATAGATCTTGCTACATCGTATGATATTACTTATTGGAACAATGGTTGCGGTGATTAATGGGTCTTTCTTCATTTCACAGCGAAACTTCCACTGGAAGAAACATCTTTCCTGATCAGACTCCATAAAATGTCAACCTTGAAAATAAATAAGTCAAAATTAGATTCTAACCTGGGAGAAAGCATTTTATAACTGTGCCTGAATATTAGTACCAAACAAAGGTTCACATTTATTCGTACGGTTCCCTGCTAAAAGAGGGCAGCACCCAACAACAACTGTCATGCCCATTTTGATAACTGTCATTGTAAAAACGAAATTTATACAATCTGAATTTGTCTAGTATTTTAATCTGGAGATTCTATTTTACAAACTACTTCATATAAAGCTTGACAACTGGAAGTCTGGGAGCCTATTCCATGACAAACCTGCATAGCAGAGTGGGAGTGGTGCCCAGGCATGTGCTTCTAATATCTGAAACAATGCAATAGTGCCACCTTTTGTCAGTTTAACTAACTAATGAAGTCTCTCAGCCAATACTTCATCTTAATATGCATGGGTGATAAACAGATCAAAGCAGGAAATGCAGGCCTATATTTGGGGTATATATGATCCCCTCGGTATGCCAGGAAAGGGTTAATAACCATCAAGTTTGGGCAAATTGTGTCCACATCAGCTGTAAAATACTTGTCTTGTGAATAATAATGATGAAAAATAAATGTGATGACTTTTGGTCAAAGCCATTTACAAGATATCGCAAAAAAATAGTACTTTGGGGTGCATTTGGGTGTAACCGGCATAAAAGGCTTAATCTATCTATAATTCCAGCAATGTGTGTGTGTGTGTGTGTGTGTGTGTGTGTGTGTGTGTGTGTGTGTGTGTGTGTGTGTGTGTGTGTGTGTGTGTGTGTGACCGCTGTTTCTCGACAACCGCTGGTCCGATCTAATTGAAACTTGCCAGGTATATTGCTGGGGACCTAAGGATGTGCCTTTTCAAGGTTTGATATTAATCGGACAAGTGCTTCCCAAGTTATGGCCATTTATTTACCAAACCAATGGCAAGACACGTTGTTGCGTGGGCGTGGCCGATGGGGAAGGGAAGAACAGCCACGTTCCCCATTACGGGTTACAACGTACGGGCTTCCGGAGAGTGATGACGTCGTGTATTCTAATAATTTCTCGATTTCTTATGCGCATTTATAGATAAACACAATGGCCCAAGTTGTGATCGTTTTCATATTAGACAGTGTATAAATTTCGGGAACATGAGAGTGCTGGTATGCTCCGAACCAGGAAGTAAATTTTTTCTCTCTCTTCTCTTCTCTTTTTGTTTTTCCTTGCCACGACATTGCGAAAAGGTAAAATACGTTGGCGGTAATTGAATAATTGGGTATTAAAAATAAATTGCGAATAATCGCAACTGCGAATAATATCGAACTTCGGGTCACGCACGTACGGGCACGTGAGAGCGAAGAAACGGCCTGTGTGGTTTATTTTATTTTATTTTTTTACGGGCACGTACGAGTATAGTAAATTGCCCAAGGGTTACGAACAGTCACCCCCCTGAATCATGAAGACTACCCCGAGGCGACAAGAGACAGCATGGAAAAAAAACTTTATCTGGCAAAACCAGGTTCACTAAAATATCTGCCTTTTGCTCCTGGACTATATAGCACTATTTTAACCCTTACCCTATCATCTGAGCCTATCATAATCATATCATTAAAAAATGTCGCTTCCATCACTCCTCGCGGAGCCTTATACATATGTACACCTGTATATATGTATGTGTGTGTATATATATATATATATATATATATATATATATATATATATATATATATATATATATATATATATATGTATGTTCCCGAAATACAGCCAAAACGGTACACAAGAGCGCAAAAATTTTAGGGCCACCTCACTCACCATTCACCTGCGGTGTGCAATATCAAGTTTCATTCAAATCGGGCAACGAAAAAAATTATAAAAAAATCAATTCCCGATTCAGTCAATTACTCTTCGGGATTATTTGACAATGCAAACAACTTCAGCGGTATAGTTCGCTGGAGCTATCTTTTCTTTTCTTTAAAATTTTGAAATGATTTTTTTTAATCAACCGCTGTCATAACGGGAACCCAACGGATTCAACGGATTCATATATATATATATTCCCAAAATACAGCCAAAACGGTACACGATAGCGCAAAAGATTTAGGGCCACCTTACTCACCATTCACATGCGGTGTGCAGTATCAAGTTTCATTCAAATCAGGCAATGACAATTTTTTAGAAAAAAATAACTCCAGACTCAGTCATGTTTTGGTATGACGATCCATAAAGCGCAAAAACAAACCATGGAGAATGTGTTGATACACTTTGAGAAACCGGTTGGCCAAACGATGACTCCTGAGGTAAATACTCAAATTTTCTTCAAGTTAAAGTTTGACCACTAAATAATATTAAAATGTTGTGTGTTTTTTTCATAAAACGGTCAGAACGGGAACCGAACGGGTTCACGGGTCATCTGGTATCCTATATAACTGCCTTTCAAATGATGAAGAGTTGTGTTCATCTTGGAAATGTTTAGAGATGTCCATTAATGTTTTGGGATGCTTATTTTCATGGGGATATCTTCAGATTTTCATCCTCTATTCTATTCATGCTCAAACTGAGATAACTGGGAAAACAGTGTTATCATTACTTTGTTGTTGATCTGATGTGAAAATGTTGGTGATACATACAACTAGCCAACAGAAACAATAACTCACTTTGATATTATTTTGCTATGATCACTGAAATATCACCAAGGCTGTATCATATAACATGACTGAGTCTGAATTACCAATATTTGAATATCAGATCATGTTGCCAGTTACCTGAAACGTGCTTAGCATCAACTATATATCATAGAATACAAGTGGAAACCTTATCCTTACTGTAAACCAGTGTATGTTCTGTGACATCAAGTTAAAACCTGATTTAACAGCATGGTTTGTGGGAACCTTTATCATCTATGAAGGTGATGGTAAACGGTCCAACCTTGAATGCATTCCGATTGCTCCACACTGCGCTCTTTCTTTTTCTGCAGCTTCTGCAAACTCTTCTTTTGATGATACGAAGAGAGAAGCAATGCTCCAAAAGAAACTGCTCACAGATATGGTAAGTTAGCCAAGATGTAAAGTTATACGTCTATTACAAGTGGATAAATGAACTTAAGTGTCTTCGTATTTTCTCAACATCAAGATATCCCAGGATCGCTTGTAAATGCCTTTCCACAATTCAACAAAGACCCCCTAACGAGAGAAATCACAGATGTGGTTGCACAATTATTAGTTTCACAGTGAGAAATCATTGAAAGTATTCCAAAATATGCTGGCTGAGCCTGCTAATGAAATATCAGAATGTAAGCAAAATGGAATGAGTTGTGGGAGCTTACTGATTGGGAAGAGAAAAAGTATGGTGATTGAGAGGGTGAAGCCCACAGTGCTTCCTTCAAAATAGTCAATGTGCTGAGATGGTGTGCACTTTCCAAGGTCTTCCACCCGTAACTGCCCTGGCTGTGGACATGGATCTCCTGAAAGCATTGGTGAGGAACACAAGGAGGTTAACCATGTGGTGAAAATGTTTCACTGTTTTACAAGTACTCAGGACCAAATATTATTTGGTGGTCAGGAGGGATAAAATAAGAAATAAAAAATGAGAAAGGAAGCAGAAGAAAGGATTATTATAAAGGAGGTGAGGTTTGTGAGGAATGTGGAAAGGGAAACAAGATATGGTGGAGATTCTGTCGCAATGGATGCAGAAAAAGTATTTTTTGGGGAATGTGAATGGTGGGAGGGGTGGGGGCAGGTTAAAAGTTTTGATATACAGTACTTGTATTTTCCGAAGTAGTAAACACATGTGGCAGTTTGGTATTATTCATATTCTAATTACTGTTGTTCATGTTGATGATGTTGTAATAGTGTAAAAAAAAAAACCATGGAGTCTGGAACACTGACGGGTTCCTCCTGTGAAGCCCATTTTTATATACCAATTCCCCTAAACGCAGCCAATACGCCATTATACGGTAGCTGTAAGTTAGAAACATGTTCAGTGAGTTCTGTGGTCGTCCGAGAGACGTCAAATACGTTTACATATGTCAATATGCGTTGGTGATATGTTACACATAGGTTCAAAGCACGTTACTCATAGGTTAGAAATAAGTTTTGGGTACGCTAAACATTACCTCGACGTGTTTCGACTTATGAGTAACTGACAAGTAACGTGTGTCGACGTGCGTCAACGATCGCATAACGTGCCTCCAAGTTATGGCCAGCGTATGTGGAACGTGTGAGCTGGCATACGTCGAAAAATTTTGAGCATGCTTAAAATTTGTCGACGAGCTCGGCGTACTACGACGTATGCCAGCGTGCTTCAGCGTGCATCATGCGTGCTCTTAACGTATACAAAACTTACCCATAACGTATTCAACGTGTGCCAGCGTATTCGCCAAATTTTTCATACATCAGCATACGCTAGCTAAAACGTCAAGGTGTAACAGGGCCTTTACGTTATATCCTGTCTTTCAAAATACAGGTCTCAATCGAGTTGAGAAATGACAGAATGTGAGGGATTTTTTGTTATTTCTTTTGAAGGGAAGAGTTACAAGATATTTTATATGACAAATGAGCCTTGTTGTTTTGTATGTGAGGGCCCTGTCACACCTTGACGTTTTAGCCAGCATATGGCAACATATCAAAATGAATGTAAAACGCTGGCATACGCTGAACTATTGATGTTTTTTTTCAGTTTTGGGCGTATTCATAACAAGTTGGACGGATGCATAACGTATTAGTAACGTACACAGAACGTTTCGATAACTTATAGATAACTTATACCAACGAATGCTTAGCGTGTTGTTGGCGTTCACAACCTATGCCCAACGATAGTCTAACTTATGCATAGCGCGGCAGCTTGTATCGCCGACGATCACGTGGCATAGCCTATTAATAGGCTGCCGCTCGACGATTCAAATCATAACCGCACCAGACATCGAAGTGTCAACATCACCGTCATGCCGAAGAAAACTTCGAAGAATGCTGCAAAGAAGTCTCCTGGCGGTGGCCGTGGACGCAAGGAGGATGCATCATCACCCACACCTTCCCCATCACGCTCACCTACTACTACTGACATGGACCTACTACTACTACTACTACTATTCCTACTACTACTACTACTGACATGAACCTACTACTACTACTACTACTACTACTGACATGGACCTACTACTACTACTACTTCTGACACACTCACCTACAACTACTGATACTACTGACATGGACATCTACTCAACATGGAGTCTGGAACACTGACGGGTTCCTCCTGTGAACCCCATTTTTACATACCAATTACCCTCAATGCAAACAATACGCCATTATACGGTAGCTGTAAGTTAGAAACACGTTTAGTAAGTTCTGTGGTCGTCCGGAAGACGTCAAATAGTCTACATACGTCAATATGCGTTGGAGATACTTTACACAAAGGTTCAAAGCACATTACTCATAGGTTAGAAATAGGTTTCGGGTACGCTAGACATTACCTCAACGTGTGTCGACGTGTGTCAACGATCGCATAACATGCCTACAACTTATGGCCAGCATATGTGGAACGTGTGAGTCATACGCTGGCATACGTCAAAATTTTGAGCATGCTTAAAATTTGTCGACGAGCTCGGCGTACTACGATGTATGCCAGCGTGCTTCAGCGTGCTCTTAACGTATACAAACCTTACCCATAAAGTATTCGACGTGTGCCAGCGTATTCGCCAAATTTTTCATATGTCGGCATACGCTGGCTAAAACGTCAAGGTGTGACAGGGCCTTAAGGGAAATGATTCAATGAGAGCAGACTGTCCCACTATCTTAAAAATAAGTATCTACTCCTCAGTACCCTGACAAGCCGAAGGAAAAGACAGGTGTCACTCCAGAAGCTTCTGCATCATCTTCTCATCCTGGCCCTTCTTCTGCTGAAGATCAATGGCAGACAGTGAGGGTAGGGAAGGGGAAGAGAGCGCAGAAGAGAAAATCAGAAACAGAAGAAAAAGGGACTGCTGATCGAACTGACGTTGAAGACGCAGCTGACGAGGACTTGAAGCGATCCGCAAGGTCAAGTGTTTTGGAGGAGACACAAATTGTGACCCAATTGGTACAAATGGAAGATGAGGAAGATGTTATTCCTGAAGTTACAGATCATGGGAAGTCTTTGCTGCCAGATGCACCCAAAGACCTGTTGAGTGAACACAAAGATGGATCATCCATGAACAAGCCTGTCATAGTCACGAAAAATGACTCTGTGGTATCACCTGACTGACCTGTCAGGAAAATGAGACAGAGATGTCTGTCGCTAACACAGTACATCCAGACAAACCAACAACAACTGAAATGAGGATTCATCATAATTCAATGATTGATGCCTCCAAGGCAGCAGTTCTGCATGAAAGGACCACCACTGAAGCTTCAAAAGACACTGCAGAACCCCTTCTTGTTGTGACAGACAGGCAGAAGGTACCGGTCTTACGAGCGACAAAGGCATTACCTGCACTGACCGAGGTCTCGAGTGCTGCCGCGACGTCCATGGTAGATGTAGACAGTGACGTCGAGCACAGTTCTATCATAGCACATCAAACGGATGATCTCCCTGTCCCTACCATCGAAGCATCTTCAATCCCAATAGCTTTGCCAAGCGGTGAAGCAAGGACTGCTTCTTTAATACCAATGGAGTGTTCATCTGTGTCATCAGGAGAAGGTGCAAAGTCAGTTTCAAGTGACGACAAGGTATACGTTTTGTCATACATTGCAGATGTACCAAAGGAGAAAGACCATGAGCTCCCAGACAGCAAAGATGAGGAGAGCATCAGTGACTGGGGAAGGGATCGAGGATCATGAATGGGCATTGAATCGGAACTGCCCTCAGGGCATCATTCGTGTATTTCTGGCCATGAAATATTAGAGTCCCTTGAGCAAAGTTTGCACAGTCGGAAAAAAAGTTGAAACTGCTTTAAAGCAGTGGAAAGACTACAAAACCCACAAAAAGACCCACCCAAGACTACAAAAAAAGACTACAAAATCGACAGGAGACCCACACAACCCAAGACGCTGCCTTCCGATGGGAAAATCAATGGCAAGGATTGGCTTTTCTCAGTCACCTCACGGATACATCTTGCAGAGTGGCTATCCTCTTTTCATCAATTGTGAAACCTGAAATACTTGTAAATGAAGTCAGTTTGGGTCGTTTGTTGCATGTAAAGGTAAGGTTTGAAGATTTTGTTGTTAACTTCGTCAACATTTATGCACCATGAATAGGAGCTGCAAGTATGTGGTTCTTTGATCACATGTGGAGATTCATGCTCACCTTGCTTGACGAAGAGAGTGTGATTCTTGGAGGGGATTTTAATTGCACTCTCAATCCCTCCCTAGAGTTGGTAAATAGCCGCACAGTCCTTCTGTTGAGGAGGAGTAGATTGGGACCATAATCTGTGCAGAACATTGGTACTGCTTAAGCAGTCTCTTTGGCTATTGGGTACAATACCTTCTGCTAAGGTATTACAACAAGTGGCAACACTGTGAAACCTGAGAGACATTTGGCATGTACAGCACCCCACAGATAAATCATTTACTTGCACGAGTATCAGGGGTGGTAATATCTCTCAATCACAACTGGACCGATTTTACTTGTCTCATTGTTGGTGCAGGAGTGTAAGTTGCTCTGGTATACAATTTGCACATTTTGTAGATCATAATCTGTTCTGGATTAAGCTTTTCCTGGCTGAGGCAAGGCGTGGCACTGGGTTTTGGCATCTCAACAATGCCTTAGTCAAAGATGAAGCTTTTTTGTTAAACTTTAGTAACTTTTGGCAAGCCTGGTGGGATAGAAAAGGAGATTTTTGTTCATTTGGACTCTGGTGGGACGTTAGGAAAGCACGGCTGAAATTATTATGCCAGGAATACTCGTATGGATCGAGCAAAGGAATTGGAGTAGAAATTGCTAAGCTCAAAGAGGAATCATTGCATCTTGAATGTCGCTTAACCACACTTGCCCCTGCTGAATTGTGCGCTTATGAGGAAAAGAAGAGCACCCTCAAAGGGTGTAGTCGTGTAACGGCACGAGGAGCATTCGTTCGCTCTTGGTTGCAGTTTCTTATTGAGGATGAATATGCCCTGAGTTATCTCAAAACTTTGGAACAGCGCAAAGGTCAACATAGGATGATATCCAGTGTTCTGGCAGAAGATGGTTCCTTGGTCAATGATCCCGAGCATGTTCATGAACGAATTTGAGGTTTTTATGCTCAACTTTACTCAGGTAAGAAGCTGGATGTGGATGCTTGTGGCACTTTGTGAAATAGCCTCCCTGAAGCGACTCCAGAATACAGAGAGTGACTAGAAGCTCCATTTTCTCTGGAAGAATTCACAATTGCTCTGCATAGCCTGTCACTGGATAAGTCCTCTGGAGTGGATAGCTTGTCTTGTGAATTTTACACCGAAGTATAGGATTTGATCGGACTTGACTACCTCAGTGTAGCTCAGGAAGCATGTGATACAGGCCAGATGCCATTGTCTTGGGGGCGAGTAACCTTGGCTTTGATTCCAAAGGAGGGTGACTTGAGAGACATAAGGAACTATCGGCCAGTGTGTCTGTTGTGCGTGGACTACAAAATCATGGCAAAAATGTTGTCAAATCGTCTGGGACCGGTGTTACCAAAATTAATCAGCCCTGACCAGTCACATGCCATCCCTGGCAGAACAATATATGACAACATATCCCTGGTCGGAGATGTAATACAGTATGCGGACAAGACTCAGACTCAAGTTGGATTCCTTTCCTTGGATCAAGAGAAAGCTTTTGACCAAATGAACCATGATTACCTCTTTGAGACCCTGCTAACTTTTGGGTTGGGGAGCAGATGCGTAGGCATGATCCAGACGTTGTACATGTTGGCAGAATTCCGAGTTCAAAGTCAATGGTCACTTGCTCGACCCCTTTCCATTCAAAAGAGGAATAAGACAAAGATGTCCCTTGTCCGGCCAACTTTATTCCCTGTGCATCAAACCCTTCCTTTGTTTGATGAGGCGAAGGCTAACTGGCATGGTGGTACCAAACAACAGGCTTTCCCTCATATTTACTGCATACACAGGCGACATCCTTGTTTTTGCCAGCAGTGCAAGGGACATGCAAGCCATTTATGATTGTCAGTGAGTCTACTCAACAGCATCGTCTGCGACAATAAATTGGAGGAAAAGTTCTGGGCTTCTGATTGGACCAATGCAGATCACAGAGTTCCCAAAACCTTTTCAGGAATTGACATGGGGACGTAATGAGCTAAAATACTTGGGGGTGCATTTGTCCACCTCAAGTAGGTGCTCACCACTTGTCAACTGGAACACTTTAGGGGACAAGATAGAAGCAAAGTTGAGAGATTGGAGTGGGCTGCTAAAAGTCCTGTCACCGAGAGGGAAAACACTCCTCATTAAACAATTTTTCATTCCAAAGTTGATGTTCAAGATCTCTTGCATTAAGAAGGAAGCTCTTGACTGGTAATATATAATCAGTGGAAGACCTTCTGAATAATAGGAAGAGAGGCCTTCTCTCATCAGAAGAACACACAGTGAAAATGGGCCTACGGATAATTATAGAATCCCCTCAAGGATACTCCAAGAGGTTAAAATGTGTTTGCCTCCTGATTGCTTGGTATACCTAGAGAATCCCAATGAGGGATGGAACTTTGCAGATGTCCAGCAGCAACTTCATGGACTTTAAAATCGAATCATGACATTGCGAGCTCCCTCAGCCACCACCCGCACACAAAATGGGTTGGCCCCCTGGCACAGCAAAAATGTCATTCCGTGGAATGTCAAGGAAGAACATATACCTGCTGGTCATGCACTCGCTCCACTACACGGCTCTTGCAACCTGACGGGATACTCCCTGGTGCGAGATTCTTCAACTTACTTTTCAAAGTCATCCATGTTGGGGTTCACTCTATCTTCACCCAATGCCAAGAACAATGGCAGACTTAAGTTGGAGATTGCTGCATGGTGCCTTAAGTTCTATTTTGGAGCCATGATGCGGCATTTCACAAATGTTCCAGAGGAATGCTGCTTTTGTGGTGAAAGAGAAATGGTATTTCACATGCTCCTCCAATGTCGCCATCTTCAGAGTAGGGTGAATATCCTGATTCTGGCTCACTTTTCCCCATGTAAATGAATGGGGGATTTTCAGCGATTCATATTTTTTTTCCCGAAAAATAAACCCCCTTTTTATCCCAAGGTATATTTATTTGTATCCCCTTTTAACCTAGGGACACTGTTTTCAAAGAACCAATGCAATAAGATAAAGATTTGTTCAAGTAGTAAAGTAGTAATGTGATTTGTTAAAGGTGATTCTGAAGAAATATCTGAAACATGTAAGCCTAGGGACACTCTTTTTCAAATAACCAATGCATATTGTTTAGCTCACTCATTGAACCAATAAAGATTTGTTCATTCTCAAATTCCTTCAATAGTTTAATTTTCTTTGCACAATAATCCCCATCTAAAATATTTAAAAATAAAACATTTGAATCTTTATATTTTTTAAGATACCCCTTTTGTGCCATTACGAAATGATAAACTTCTCTTAATGCACTTGTTTGATCACCTCCTGAGCCACAAGTTATTTTTTTTGCTAAGCCACGCCCACTTTTCCAAAGCCCCCCCCCCACTTCTGCTAAGCCCCGCCTACTCTTAAATCATTTCCAGTTCATCTCTGACTCACAAAGAAATCACTAGAACATTCTAGAATGTTATGGATTTGAAAAAATTCCCAAACAAAGGCATGCCTGGGCTTGCCCAGGGAATTTCCAAAGGAAACCACACCCACCAGTCATTCTCTATAAAAGCCTCATGCCCAGGCTCCATTTTAAACATTTTTTTTGCTGGCAATGGTGTGCTGTGTGCTTGCCTGGAGCTCGACTACTTGTATGGAACTAAACCTTCAAGTTGATGAACTGGATTCAAACCTCTTTTCCATTGAGGTAAGATTTTATTTCCCTATTTCAGTTTCATTAAAGCATCGACTCATTTAATAATTAAATAACTTTATAAATACATTATTATTTTCTCTCACAGGAAATTGTATCTGAAAATAACGATTTTGCCACAACTTGGGGCGAAATTGTTGGCTTGGTTGAAGACCTTGTGAGCGACCAAGACCCACAGAACGAGCTAGGCCTTGAGTGGGATGATTTTGGGGTTCCTTGGAGATTGACTACTTGTATGGAACTAAACCTTCAAGTTGATGAACTGGATTCAAACCTCTTATCTGTTGAGGTAAGATTTTATTTTCCTATTTTCAAAGTTTGATTGAAGCATACTCATTTAATAATTAAATCACTTAATTAAAACATTATTATTTTCTCTCACAGGAAATTGTATCTGAAATACGAAATGAAAATACTGCTTTTGCTACAACTTGGGGTGAAATAGTTGGCTTGGTTGAAGACCTTATGAGCGACCAAGACCCACAGAACGAGCTCGACCTTGATGGCCCAACCAAAGAGTTATACCTTGGAGACCAGCAAAATCCTGAAAAAGAGTTTTACAGCAATAGCACTCATTGTGAGTTATCAAGACAATACCCACTGAACAAGTTATATCTTGATGAGCCAGAATACAAGTTTTACCTTGGAGACTCACAAATTTCAGACATTTTGAAAAATGGAGTTTTCCTTGATGATCCACAGTTATACTATGTGAGATCTATCACTGAAACCCATAAAAATTGGAAAAATGGAGATTTCCTTGATGATCCACAGTTATACTATGTGAGATCTATCACTGAAACCCATAAAAATTTGAAAAATGGAGTTTTCCTTGATGATCCACAGTTATACTATGTGAGATCGATCACCAAAAACCACAATATTTCTGGAAATTGTGATTCTACCTTGGAGTCTTGGATAGATGGTTATATTTTTGGAGACTTGAAATGTGGGTTCTGGCTTGATAACTCACAATGTGATATGTATCTTGGAAACTCAACAGGAATGTGGTTATACCTTGGAGACTTGGAAAGTTGGGTTTATTTTGGAGACTTGAAATGCTACCACTCTGTGGGATCTCAACCTATCAAGAAAGTTCTTACTCCCCCTTTCTACGTCATCAAACCTGAAAGCTTTAAAAGACAGAATTGGAAGAAGAGAAAAAAACAAAAAATATATATTGTTAGTTCTGGGAAGAAAGTGCAGGCTTACTCCCCCTTTCGACATCATCAAACCTGAAAGCCTTAAAAGACAGAATTGGAAGAAGAGAAAAAAAAAAAGTAAGAAAAAATATATAGGTGGAAATCTCATTTTGAAAAAGACATTGTGTTGGGCGAGGGTTGGGGGGTTGGGGTTGAGATTTTGAATGTGAGGGTTGGGGTTAAGATTTTGAATGTGAGGGTTGGGACGGACAAAAACACACACACACACACACACACACACACACACACACACACACACACACACACACACACACACACACACACACACACACAAAAGTTAAGCCTTGACTATTCAGTTGAGGATTCTGTGTTTGGGTTTCACAAATCTAAGAACGTCCCCCCTTGACACACATTATATACTGTTATACACCTCGGACTTGGCCCTCGAATGTCCACAAAGGTGTATAGTAGGAGGGAGTGAAGGGACAACCCATTGCTCCCATGGGTATTATCTGCTTAGTTTTGTCTTTTGTAATTCCTGTGAATAAAATGAACCTAAAATCTCTTCCCCTTCTAAATCATATATCTTACAAGTCCAAGGAACCATATCCATTACATAAACAATTTAAAAAAGTTCGTTCGTCCATCGTTTGATATAACCTTTTTCAAAATGAGATTTCCACCTATATATAATAACGATATCACCAACTTTGAACTTCGGTTTTCTGACATTAATCTCTTTTTCATATTTTAATTTTGTAAATGTTTCTGATGGTTTCATATTCGTTGACGTGTGAATCGTGTCATTATACTTATCCACAATATCCTGAATAAAAGATGAACATTGTTGTGAACCGAGTTCTGTGAATTTTTTATATAGTCTCTCTTTTAAGGTACGATTAAAACGTTCAACAACAACTGCCTTCCCTTCATTAAAGGTTCTGTATAATGTAATACTTTTATTTTTTAGAAAATTCATAAATGTCTTGTTATAAAACTCTCCACCTTCATCAGTCCACAATTTTTTGGGGTTTTCTCTTACTTTTATTAAATATCTGTTGAAAGGCTAACATAAAAGTATTTCCTGTTTTGTTTTTAAAGGGACAACCCATGCGTATCTACTCCTCAAATCAATAACGGTTAAAGCGTACTTGTACCCCTTATCATTATTGAGTTCAATCAAATCAGCAGACCAGATATAATCAACTTCCTTGGAATAAACCTTCCTTCTACGAAACTTTGTGAATATTGGTTTATGTAATTCATCAGCTAATTGCTCTTCAGTCTTAATGACATCATTAGAGCCTATAAGTTTTTTGAATTTCCAAGTCCAAGTTTCAATTTAGCACTGATCATCTTCTTCACGATGAACCGATCAACTTTTTATCTAAAGGTTGGATTTTGCATCAGAGACAAATTATGCAACATTTCTCTATCGGCTTCATGCTTTTCTTCCAAAGTTGTAGTATTCCCATAATCAATATCGTGTCTCATGCACACTTCATCAACTCTATTGATGGGCTTACTCCATGATTTAGGATTGTCTGCCTCATCTAATCTTTTATCCAAGTTTGTTCCTGGACCACAGAAAGAATACCCTGGTAGATGTAATTCCCCTGGTATTCCAGTAGTTGTAAATTTACTTCCTGATAAAAACTTTTGGATATCTCCTCCGAGTTTGTGTTTGGAGATAAATCGATTTTTTTTTGAACCATACACCGAACATATACCCTTTTGCATAACCCTGTTATTTTTACTTTTAAAATATGAGATATTTTTGGTATTAGTTTTCTTTTTACATTGAAGACAAGAACTCATTTATTTATGAGAAAAATTCCTACAGAGTGTGAAAACCTTTTTAGTTTCCAACATGCACATTTGAATCTTAATTTTTAAAACATAAAGAATCCTTAGAAATGTCTTTACTCTCTCCTCCATTTATTTAAGAAAAAAAAATGAAAAACTTGAATTAAAATCGATATCTTGCTGATGACAATCATCTTGTCGAAAGTATTGCAATTATACTTGTCATTTCTTTGTTTTCCTCCTCGGTGGGTTGAGTTATTTTCTGTAATACCTCCAATCTTTTTTTCATCTCACTGGTTTCCATATTTTCATATTTATTCAGTCTCGCTCTTTCCTCCCTCTCCTTCCTCTCCTCCCTCTCCTCCTTCTCTCTCTTCTCTCTCTCTCCTCCTTCTCTCTCTTCTCCCTCTTCTACTTTTCCTCCTCTTCTCTCGCTTCAACTCCTTCCTCGTCCCTTACTATCCTCGAAGCACTTACACCCCATAGAATATCATACATGTATTCATCAGGATTTCTTGTTATTCCTGTATCCAAAATAATTTTTTTTACAACAGGAAACCAATAAAATTTCTTTTGAATTTCGAAAAGAGGCTTACGTTTTCTTAACTTTATAATTTTTTCATTATTTAACATTCTAATTAAATGTAAAGTTGTTGGTTTATCAACATCAGCATAATGCCAATCTTTTTTTGAAAATACCTCATTCTTATGTTGTAGAACATATTTATGAAAATACCGAATACCCTTTTCTTGAAGGTATGCTTGGACACAGAAATGATAATTTTCTTGAAGCCATGTTGCCGTCATTTATTTTTGTATTAGAAATATATGTTAGAATAATATTATGGCACGAAACATCTCCCCATCTTCCCAGAGTTAAATCATTTTGTATTTCCTTACTTATTATATATAATCCTGTTTTTTCTGTTTTCATGATATAAACTCGGGCAAAACCATAATAATATTTACCCTTATTAAATTCTTTTATTTGTTGTTTACTAATCGAGCTTCCACAAAACTCATTCTCTATACCAAGTGGATAATATTCTTCCTTACGAGACCGATTTAATTGTTCCAGGTCTTATAGGTCAATTTTAAATGACCAATTATACCCTAAATCATTCATATCATACCCCCATTGTTCTATTCTCAAACAAATGATACGCCATTCTTTATAAAAATTTATTTTAATTCGAACTGTGAATTCTGTATGACTTGGAGATAAAATCAACACTTCTGTGTCTTTGGAATACACGGCCGTTTTATTTAAGGATATATATTGTGATAAATCACTTAATCTCACCAAGTCATTCGCGTCAGTAGGGGTTGGATAATTTTTTAATTTATAAGCATTTTTTATGTTAATATTTTTGGTTATATTATATTTATGTCGTTCAGCCTGTGCCGTTGTGTAATAATTTGATAAATCAATATCCAGTTCTTGGGATACACCAAATATAGAACCATCTTTTCCAACATAAGTCATTTATATTAGATTAAAAAGAATGTCATAAAAAATTTATTTTTGTTGAGCTGAAATAACACATTTAGACATAATTGACCACAACACTTGGAATTTAATTATTGGACTTGAAATGTTTGAAAAACACCATTCTCGAATAATTTTATGACTTCAATAGGTGGTGGAAGACCAAAACTATCAAAATAATATTTGTCTTGACTTAAAAATACAAACACAATGAGAACCGTTCCCATTATTATCTTCTAAGTTCATAATAATATTCTTTGTACGTTTTGGCACATTTGTTAATTCATCTCTCATACAAATAACCACATTATGAATATTTAATTTCTTACAATATTTGACAAGTTGTAAATTTGATGTTGTATTCTTTCTAAATTCTTTGAACCACTCATCAATGCTCATTTGTTTATTAGAAATATATAATCCATGACTCTTTTAGTTAATTTTACACCTGCTTGTGCGATAGAAGAAAGCATATCTCCAACTACCAATCTCGCTTTATCAGGCAGACTTTCAAGTTTTTCAGCAAAATCTACAATTACACCACTTCCACTAATTTGTTTCTCCAACTCTTTGTTATGTCTTTCCAATTATTTTTGAGCCTGGAGTTGAGCCTTCCTTTCATTGGCAGTTTTCACCACTGTTGAAATACCACCGTCAATGCTCCAACCGCACTTAAACCAGCAAATAAAGGAATTAGAAATGGGAGAAATCCTCCACTCATCTCTCTTATTGAATATTTTTTCAACATTGGTTTTGTCATTTTAATTTTAAGTGAGCCAGTATCGTTCAAGATGTTAACCTGTTCTCTTGTGAGCAAAACATCAATTCTTACTGCTCCTTTTCTCTGAATTGTATGAACGCAAATCCTACAAGGCTTTTGATTTTGAACACAAGATGATCGTTTATGAAGATTGATTTGATTAACATATACCGGTACTTTGCCACTCATTTATATAACAAAAAATTATGTGAGACTAATCATCACACAATTATCTGTATTAATCTGCAATTCTGTTTCTTCCAAAAGCAAACAATATGTATCAACTTCTTCACGCTCTCCTCTTTCAATGTATAGGGAAGTATCCACTCGATTAGATTTTCTAGTTTCCTTTTGAGCACTCAGGTCAAACGCATAGATTGCATACAAACTTTTAAATGCTATCATATCCAAAATAGGTTCTTTATTTCCATTACTTTCACACACCTTTTGGTAAGACTTGTATGCTTCAGCAAAATCATTTTTTTCCCAATTAATTTCCAATCTATCTCGTGGATAAAATGTTCCATCTGGAGAAACATGAAGTTGTTTCACCTTAGCATTATCACTCAATGCATTATTCTTATCAGGAGCAGTATCGCCATCTGGTTTTTAAAAAATGATCCGCAGATATCGTGGCTTTCCTTCCAGAACACCCAAATTCCATGTGTAAGTGGTTTGGTTTAGTTTAACGTGTTGACATCTTCTTTTGAGGTATGATACAACGAGTGGTTTCTTTGAGTTAAGTCTTTTATTCAACATCTCTTCTGTTATAAGATTAGGAGTATATTCACAAATATACCAAGTCATTTCATCAATTACAAATTTATTCTGATGATCAAAAGCACGAGCAACACCAAAAAGTAATCTATTTTCATTGTCATTCCTTTGTAGTTGAAATCTAATTTTAAGACCATACAGAACTTTATCATGATCACAAAATCCAAATATACCTTTAAGAGGAACTGCCACAGTAAAACTATTAACTGCTTTTGTATCATCAGTAAACGTTCCTTTCCTTTGAGTATATCCAGTGTCTGTGGTTGTTCCCGTAGACATATCAGGAATAAAACCTTTGACAGCCCCTATTCCCATTCTATCACTGAATGTTTCTCGTGTAAATTTCATCATTTCAGACACAGCAGAGACATAATCAACCGCTTCAACTTATTGTGTTCCAATGTGCAAACGAACACTATCAAACATTTTACAGAAGAAATCATTTACGAGTGTAGCGATTGTGTTAGTCCCAGCCTTCGTGAATGCAAATTTACACAACAAGAAACTTTCGGATAGATTCAAATAAGTTTGTTGATTATTTATTTCAAAACCATTTGTACCATTTGCATTCCAGTCTGTTCCAGTTATTGCATTTACCTTGAAGTAATCCTCTTTTTTAGTGGAGTTTGAGATGATAATAGTATCATCCAAATCATAGATACTATCAATTGCTTCCATACTTGTATTTATTTAGGAAAAAAGATGTTAAAACTTTTGAAACCCTGACCCAAGTATTTGAATTATTTTCTGTCGTTCTTGGGGGGACAACTGAGTTTTGCCTTTCTTAATTTCTTTAATTGCTTGTAATTTATGAGATTCCTTTTGAGCATCTTTTATACTCTTTATAACACCTGCTACTTTTCCCACAGCAGAAGCAGTTGAACCAATTAGGTCTTTATGTTTTAGAATAGTTGAACCGATACCCATTCGAGTATCAATTATCCCATCTCCTCTAAATTGATGTCCGACACCCCTTTGTCTCGTAGGTTTATAGTATCCGCTACCAAGATACATACCTTCGCCCTTGTAGTATGGGGAAAGGTACATCCCATCCCTGTAATTATTTTATGTTTTCCCAACTCGTGTTTCCTCACAATAACCAAAGTATTTATTTCTTGGAAAACTTCACGTTGGTGAATTCTGATGGATATAATTTCTCCATGAAAAGAAATCATACGATTATCTTGGTCGGTTATCCTAAAATTTACTCTGTGTATGGTTTTTCCTGACACAGGGAGATAAACCAGATTTTTGGGTTCCATGTTGAATTTATAACCAATTGGGGTTGAGTCTGCGCTGAATGAAAATATTGTATTTGTTTTTATTCCATCATGATAGGCACCATCAATCAAACCACAGTGAATTAATACCAAATTTATTCCTGAGGATATTTGAATGACATTATCACTGTAAAACGTCCCATTAGTTTCAATCTTTTTGAGGAGAGACCCAATAACTCTCTAAATGAATTATCTGTTGTGAAATCAACCTTGTAGTTATTTTTAAGTTTAATCATAGATTTTGAAGTATGTTTTTGAATGTCTATAACAATATTTTTTGGTTCATCATCCTGTTCTTTCATAAGACGAGCAATTTCAGAAGATATTTGAGAAATCTCATGTGCTCCGGGTGAGACTGTTATCATTTTGTATCCACTTCCCGGATTATAACTAAACTTGCCATTTTTATCAGTTATATTAAATAAGGTATAAGTTTCCATGGACAATAAAGATGACTCATATTCTTTTGTTGGGTCAAGTTGTAGTGGGAATGGAAATGAAGATGTGTGGTCGCTTGTTGTGAAATTAAAACTCAAGATTGTGCTTCTCATCTTATTTAATATGAGATAAAATGTCTTTATATTGAGATTTATTAATTATTTTCATGTTCATCAACTGGTCTAAAATGGCTGATGCTTCATGAAAACAAATGTTATTTCCAGCCTTCTTACGACCTAACACCAATAACAATCGATTAACTATTTGCGATGGGTCATTTGGAAGAAAACTATTTCCTGAACCAAGCCTATTTAAAGCCTGAATAATGTGTTTCTCCTTCTCATTCTTGCTCCGTTTACCAGAAAGACTAACCCTATAATCAGAGTTCAACAGATCAATATATACTCTTTCAGCATTATTTTCCTTATCCAATGGTTTATCAAAATACTTTGATTCATTCCTCACAGTTGAAGCTTGTCTTCCATCTTTTGTGAGAAGAAACATTAATCTGGGGGTTAGTTTAACAGGGGGTTGAGCAGACCTCAATAACCTTAATTCATCATTAAATATCAACACCTTTTCTTGAACAAGATGAAATATTGCTGGTTGTTCTGTTGGAATGAGTCCTGCTTTGTTTTTTGATTCCGCTGAATATTCATTGTTTTGAAGAGCATTCGCAATATAAGCAGGGGGGCGATTCATCTCTTCCATTTGTTGAAATAATCCTTCATCATCATATTCTAATTCCCCTATATGCTCTAATTCTTCTTCCGTCATTTGATCAAAATCTTTTAACATTTGAAGTTTTTTTAGGAGTACGTTTCCACTGTGGGAACTGTGGAAACATCTTTAATTTTTTTTCTTGGGAAGTTTTTAAAAGTGGTTTTAAAAATTTCTCTTGTTTTCTTTCAAATGCTTCTTCACCCGTTAGTTTCTGTCTGCGTTTGTTCTTTATGTCTTCCTCTTGTTTTACAACTTTTGAAACCAACTTTTGATATTCCTTAAATCTTCTTGCTCTTTCTTTCGCATCCATTTATTTATTGGAAAATATCATTTAATATCTCATCTTGTTTCACAATAATATATTTATATTTTTCAGTCGTGTGCTTCATGTCATCTGCAAATTCTTTTTCACTGCATAATGTAGAACAATTATCTCTCCAAAAATTATTTATATCTATTGAATTTAACTTGAATAAAATAAAAGTATGAGCATTGTTTCTGATGGAATGACGAGGAAGTTGAAATTATGATCGACTAAGATAAATACAATTACAAGAAGAATGTCTCCCTCTTGTGTAGTAGCTGTCCATTACCGTTTGCTTTCTCTCATGAACACAATCATCAAAGATAACGAGGTTCTTTTTTGATTTTTCTAAATCTTGGGGAGACGTTATATCATCCGTATTATCACGAAGAATACAAGTTATCGGTTTTGATTTCTTTTTACATCTCTGTGTTTCACAAAATAGTTGAATTATATCTTCAATGTTATAATCATTTAGGTTTTTTTGAAGTTTAAATAAACCGATTATATCTTCTTTTTGAAGACCAGCATTAAAACCTTGTGAGAGTAGTTGATACTCTGGTTGAAAACTCGACTTTGTGAAAATTATTAAATTATCATAATCTAAAAAGTTGGGAGTGAGGAGCATCTTCAAAAGTTCGCAGGTTTTTCCGCATCCGCTTGCGTCATTCGGATGAGACATCTTAATGTCATCTTCATGAATTTGGAAGATTTTTATGATTGTTGAATTTTATCTTATTTTCCCAAATGGGTAAAAAATCATTCATTTATATATTTGGAAAACAGGTTATTTAATTTATTATTGTTTTTTTAGAAACTCGATATTTTATCCTAAGTTCAGGTTTAATTTCAAGATGATCCATTATTTTATTTATGCAATATCTTGTGTTGATATTTCCGTGAAAATAACAATCATGAATAATATATAACAACAATCCTTTGAACATTGCTCGAATACGTTCTGTTTCTTCCCTTGTAAGGAAAGGTGTGTTATCACCCTCATATTTTACATTCATTTCTCTCATCAATCTTGTAAAGTAATTCATTTTTGGTGTAAATCTAAAAGAATTATTTTCCTCTTTAAATTTTTTATTATCATTAATTAGAAGATAATCACAGAATATCCATTGTTAATAGGCTTTTGACTGTGTTTAATCCCACTCTATCACACGCAGGACAATTCTCAAATATGTCATATGGAGAATCAGGGAAGTCGAGCATATTTATAAAGTAAAACTTTACTGAAACTGAAATTTATCTGCACTTTCAGTTGAGTATTGACTCATATTTAACAATATTACCATCGATATCTATATACATTTTTTCATTAGCAGATTCAACGACAACATTTTTTATATTGAAGGTAATTTTAAAATTATCCTTAACTACTATTGAACAAAATGTCATTTCACCTGATATATTAACATCCTTTATTTCATCAGGATTTACATCTTTCGGGTTGTTGAAAAAAATACAAATTTGTCCTTGCATATTACAGATGGTCTTATCTTTTCCTTCTTAAGCTTCATCCATAAGGTTTTTTTTTTTTGATACTTTTTCTTGTTTCATTGCTTTTTCTAGTTTTGAATATATTGCCAGAAGGAGAGGAGAAACTTTTGTTAGAGATACTTTAATTGATGTTCTTCCAGGTATACTAAAAGCCCTTCCACTGAAGAAAATTGAAGAACTCATATTCTTTTCCATAATTGTTTTTATCCAATAGTTGTGATATTTATCTTTGTTCAATTTTACATCCTTGACATATTTCTCAGCATCTTTTACAAATGAAGAGATTGACTGAAACTTGTCTTTTGTGTCATGAAACATTGTATTTATTAAGTGAAAAAAGTTGGAGGATAAAATGGTTTTAAGCACAGATGCACATATAAATTAAACAAAATTTTCATCAAGAAAATTTTAGTTTAATAAAAGCAAAGTTTTATTCTATAAATATGGTGAATACAGTGTACTGCGATGTTTGTAATCACGAATATAAACATCATAAAAAAACACCTTCAAACCAAGAAACAAACATTTAATCTATTTCATCAAATATCTCCTCTTGAGTTGGAAAGAAAAACATTGTGATATCTGCTCAAAGGATGTTTTGAAGAGCAGTTATAAAAGACATCTTCAATCACAAAAACACAACAAAAATGAGTTTAAAGTAAAGGGAGACTATTATATTGAAAACACTGATGGGGCATTTAAAGGGCATATAAATATAAGGATTTTTCAATTTGGAGAACCCGGTTCATAATCAATAGCTGAATCAATTGAAATAGTGAAACCTGATGTTCAAAAAGTTATTAGAAAGACATTAAAAGAAATGAAAACTTTAAAGTTTTATATGGGAGTAAAAATGAATATGAAAAGACAAGATGAAGAACAAACTCCTTATATGAGAACAGATCTTCATTTTATAACATCACTTCAAGATTTTTTGAATAGTGGGGTTTATGAAGAACTATCAAGACAAGAGGAGGATGTTTATAATACAGTGGTGGGAAGTGGATTTAATATTAAAAAAAATAATCTTTTTAGATATACACATTCTAAAATCAAACCCTCTTAAAGCTTCTTCTTATATTGAATTATCAAAAAAAATAAAACTAAAGAAGGAAGTTGTTAATATTAAGAACAATGATAATAAATGTTTTCTCTGGTCTGTTCTTGCTCACTTACATCCACCAAATTGTAATTCAGAAAGAGTAAAACAATACATGAAATATGAGAATACCTTGGACATTAAATATTTTAAATTCCCAATGCCACGAACAGATATTCCTAAATTTGAGAAAAAGAATAACCTTTCTATTAATGTATATGGATTAACTCGAGAGAATAAAGTTCAGGTATTAAAAATTTCAAACATCTATAAAAATGAAGAAACACACATTGATCTTTTATATTTTAGTGTTGGGAACAATTCACATTATACATACATAAATAATTTATCAAGATTAATCTCTTTTCAGGTATTCAGAACAGCAAATAGAATATATCCTTGCAAGCGATGTCTTAATTCATTTCATACAAAAGAACGAGTAGAACAACATTCAAAATATTGTAGTTATCATAAATCAGCTGTAATTACAATGCCTAAACCTGGTGAAAAGATTTATTTTGAAGATTATAATAAATCTATCATGCACCCATTTGTGATATACGCTGATTTTGAATGTATCCTTAAAAAGATAAATACTGCTTCTGCTAATCCAAAAGAATCATATACAAATAAATATCAAAAACATATTCCTTGTGGCTTCTGTTATTATTACAAATCATCTGTTGGAGAAAAGTATAATAAACTTGAACATTATAGTGGAAAAAAAGCTTCACAAGAGTTTGTAAAACGATTATAAAAGGATTGTATAAGACAAACTAAATTAATGAAAGAAACAAATGAACCGATGAAATTAACCGAAGAAGAAAAATTAGAATTTAGAAACAACAATATCTGTCATATTTGTGAGGAGGAAATTGAGGAGTCTAAAGTTAGGGATCATTGTCATCTTACTGGTAAATATCGAGGTCCTGCTCATTCCTGTTGTAATCTTAATTATAAATTTCCTTCTTTTATTCCAGTCTTTCTTCACAACAGCACCAACTATGATACACATCTATTTATAAATGAACTTTCAAAAACACCAGGGAATATTTCTGCCATAACAAACACAAGTCAAAAGTATATTTCATTTACAAAAATGATATTCACAAAACCTTTAACTCGTATTAGGTTTCTAGATTCTTACAAGTTTATGGGAACACCACTAGCCGACCTCGCATCAAATCTAAGCTCCACGGGCTCTTTTCCAAATCTTAATTCATTCTTTCCAAAAGAAGAAATTCTAACTAAAGAGGAAATTCAGATTAAAGAGATAATTCAAAGTAAAGAGAAAATTCTAATTAAAGAGGAAATTAATGAAGAAATTCTAACTAAAGATGAAATTCTAATGAGAAAGAAAATTCAAACAATGAATGAAATTCTAATGAAAGAGAAAATTCTGATTAAAGATGAAATTCTGATTAAAGAGGGAGTTCTAACTCGAGAGGAAATTCAAACAAGGAATAAAATTCAAAGTAAAGAGAAAATTCTAATTAAAGAGGAAATTAATGAAGAAATTCTAACTCAAAATGAAATTCTAATTAGAAAGAAAATTCAAACAATGAATTAAATTCTAATGAAAGAGATAATTCTGATTAAAGATGAAATTCTGATTAAAGAGGGAATTCTAACTCGAGAGGAAATTCAAACAAGGAATAAAATTCAAAGTGAAGAGAAAATTCTTACAAGTAAGGGAATTTATCCTTTTGATTATATGGATTCATTGATGAGATTTTAAGAAACACGACTTCCTTCAAAAGAAAGTTTCTATAATAACCTTGATGAAGAAGAGATAAGTGATAAGGAATATAAAAACGCACAAGAAATTTGGGAAATATTTAAGAGAAAGAACCTTGGAGAATATCATGATTTGTATCTAAAAACAGATGTTTTATTGTTAGCTGATGTGTTTTAAGCTTTTAGATCACTCTGCCATAATAAAAATTGTAATGGATTGGATCCTGCCCACTATTTCACAGCTCCGGGTTTAGCTTGGAGTGCAATGTTAAAAATGACAAAAAAGATATAAATTTAATCAGTGATGTGGATATGCTTTTGATGATTGAGAAGTCTAAGAGAGGTGGAATATCCCAAGTATGTTCAAAAAGATATGCTAAAGGAAATAATAAATATCTTGCAAATTGTGATAGTGAAAAAGACAGTAATTATTTGATGTATTTTGATGCTAATAATTTGTATGGATGGGCAATGTCTCAATCTCTGCCTTATGGTAAATTAGAGTGGGTGGAAGAAAAGGATTATGAAAAGGCTTTGATGAATATTGTTATTTCTTCTCAAGAGGAATTGAATGAGGAAGAAGAAGGTTATTATTTTGAAGTTGATTTGAGGTACCCGAGTGATCTTCATAATAAGCATAAAGACCTTCCTTTTGCATGTGAGAAAGAAACCCCAAAGAAAGAATGGTTAAGTGATTATCATAAAAGTTTTAATATTAAAGGCAAATCAACAGAAAAGTTATTAACTACATTCTATGATAAAGAGGGATATGTTTTGCATTAGAGAAGCTTGAAACAGTGTTTGAGAGAAGGATTGAGAGTCGCTAAAATTCATAGAGTTTTAAAATTTAAACAAAGTTATTGGATGAAAAAGTATATTAAATTCTATACAGATATGAGAACAAATACAAAAGTAAAATTTGAAGGGGAATTCTATAAATTGATGACTAATGCTGTCTTTGGAAAGAAAATGGAGAATGTTAGAAACAGGCAAAACATTAGATTTGCAACATCTTGGAAAGAAGCTTCTCGATTGATAAATAAACCAAGTTTTAAGAGAGAAGAGGTTTTTTCAGAGAACTCTCTCCCTCCTCAAAATCTCCTCTCAAACCTCACTCCCTCCTCAAAATCCTGGTGGCGTTTAATCAAAGCTGTTTCTGGTGTATGTTCCCCCTCCATCCCCTCCCTTACCTCAAATGGCCGCACTGCTGATTCCACACGTGATAAAGCTGAATGTCTAAACTCGGTGTTTGCAGCTAAATCTTGTGTCCTAAACCCATCACTATCTCTACCCACTTTACCCAGTCACACCCAACTGTCCCTGGACTCTGTATCCTTTTCTCCTGACAAGGTGGAGTGCTTGCTTTCAAACCTCGAGTCAGATTCTGCAACCGGTCCAGACGGCATCAGCCCACGTGTCCTCAAAGCCTGCTCTTCTGCTCTTGCTCACCCACTCTCTGTTCTATTCACCCTCTCATTTGCCCAAGGTCATCTGCCATCTGCTTGTAAATCTGCTAACATCACTGCCCTGCATAAAAAAGGTGCAAAAACAGATCCTTGTAACTACAGACCAATCAGCCTTCTCCCAATCATCAGCAAGGTGATGGAATCCATCATCGCCTCAGATATGAAATCCTTCCTCTTCTCCAATTGCTTGATTTCCAATCATCAATTTGGTTTCAGACCAGGTCACTCTACCCTGGATATGCTGCTTCTGCTCTCCCATCAATGGATGGAGGTCCTCAATGCCAGACAGGAAATCCGAGCCGTATCCCTGGACATATCACGTGCTTTTGACACAGTCTGGCACCCTGCCCTACTCACCAAACTCTCTTCCCATGGTATTCAAGGCCATCTCCACTCATGGCTCGCAGACTTCCTCTCCTGTCGCAGTCAACGTGTGGCCCTAAATGGAGTTCTTTCATCCCCTCTTCCTGTGCAGGCTGGAGTTCCTCAAGGTAGCGTTCTGGGCCCTGTTCTTTTTCTGGTTTTCATCAATGATCTCTCGGACTCCCTGGAAAATCCTCTATTTCTCTTTGCCGACGACTCCACCCTCTGCCGTACCATCTGTCATCCCTCAGACCGGCAAGCAGCAGCTTCTTCGCTCACTGCAGATCTGGATAAAATCACAAACTGGTCCAACACGTGGAACATGTCTTTCAATCCAGACAAATCTCACACTCTCACTATGTCTCTTCGAAAGGACCGTTTACAAAACCCCCCCATCCACTTTCTCAACAATCCTCTGGAAGAAGTCTTTGACCTTTCCTGGGAAAGTCACATTTCCAACCTCGCCTCAAAAGCCAGTCGCCGACTGGGAATCCTCCGTCGTGCTAAGTCCTTCCTCGGCCTTCTTGAGCTCCTGACCACTTACAAAGCTTTTGTCCGTAGCCTGATGGAGTACTGCTCTCCCCTCTGGGCTGGTGCTCCTGCCTCCCACCTTTCTCGGCTTCATGCTGTCGAAACCAGGGCATTTAAGATCATCGGCATCTCCCGCAATGAAGCTGAGTCTTTGGGCCTCTCACTCAATCACCGCAGGTTGGTCGGTGGTCTTTCTGTCTTCTACCGACTCCTCTCCAGCCTTGCCCCCCCTGCTCTCTCTGCGATTTGTCCCCACCACATTTCCACAGGGCGCTCAAGGTCCGCCAACAACCCCCTTCTGGTAAAACTACCAAAATCACGAATCACTGCTCATCTTCACTCTTTCATTCCTCTTTTTTCCCGCCTTTGGAATAAACTTCCTCACTCTATTCTTTCCCATTCTTCCCTCCAGGCTTTCAAAACAGCTGTTCACCACCACTTCTTATCTTCCCCCATCCTAATCCTCGATCATTTCTACCGCCGATAGTCCACCCAAGCCCACTTCCTTCATTTCTCCTGCTTTCCTTCCTGAAAGTCCCTGAAATGTCCATCTTCTCTTCGCCATGTTCCCCGTCCCATCCCCATCCCTCTCCCTTCGACAGTTCACCTAATGTGTATGTTCCCCACTGTTTTGTCCCTTCCACTCCCGCCCCTCTTGTCTCATGCCTCCTTGCTGTGAGTTGTGTGTTTGCTCTCATACGAGCCTCGACCAAGGTATACAAAAAAAAAAAAAAAATAAACTTTTCTGCTATTCATATGGAAAAGGAAAGTATTGTAATGGATAAACCAATTTATATTGGAACAGCAGTTCTTGTTTTATCAAAGATATTGATGTATGATTATTTGTATAATGGCTTAAAGAAAGAGTATGGTGAAAATGTTTCATTGTTGTATATAGACACTGATAGTTTTATCCTAGATATAAAAACTGATGATGTTTATAAAGATATGAAGAAAAATATTGGAGTATATGATACAAGTAATTTTAGTAAGAAGAGTGAGTTATTTTCAATAAAGAATGAAAAGGTTATTGGAAAGTTTCAGGATGAGTTGGGTGGAAAATTAATGAGTGAGTTTATTGGATTGAGAGCAAAGGCATATGCTTATAAGTATGGTGATCAGATTGATAAGAGGTTAAAGGGAATAAAGAAATATGTAATAAAGAAATCAATAACTTTTAGAAATTATTATAATTGTTTGATGAATAAGAAAGAAGAATATAGGAAAATGAATACAATAAGAAGTTATAAACATAACATATATAGTGAAGAAGTAAATAAAAAGGCATTAGGAGCCTTTGATCATGAGATTTATTTTAGATAATGGAATAGATTGTGTTCCATATGGATATTGTATGATAGAGTGTATAGAATAGATTGTGTTTTATCGATGGGAAGATGGGTTAGGGTTTTTAAGGGGTACCGCCGTGTTTTCTTCACAATATATAAATGGTCAAACCAAGTATTAATCAAACTAAAGAGTGGAGAAAATCTCAGTCTTGGTATATAAATGGAAAACATAATGAATGTGAAAAATATCAAATAAGTCTTATTGAAAAATAACAAAAACAAAGGTATATAAAACAAATAAGCAAATCAATTTAAAAAGTAGTTAGTTGGAGGATGTAAAGAAAAAAATAAATATCCTTGAATGGACTGAAAACTTTGATGGTTATCAATTGAACAATGAAAAAACAATTTACTATAATCTCAAAATGATATGTGGCTCAGGAGGTGGTCAAACAAGAGCATTAAGAGAAGTTTATCATTTCGTAATGGCACAAAAGGGGTATCTTAAAAAATAAAACGATTCAAATGTTTTATTTTTAAATATTTTAGATGGGGATTATTGTGCAAAGAAAATTAAACGATTGGAGGAATTTGAGAATGAACAAATCTTTATAGGTTCAATGAGTGAGCTAAACAATATGCATTGGTTATTTGAAAAAGAGTGCCCCTTGGCTTACATGTTTCAGATATTTCTTTAGAATCACCTTTAACAAATCACATTACTACTTTACTGCTTGAACAAATCTTTATCTTATTGCATTGGTTATTTGAAAACAGTGTCCGTAGGTTAAAATGGGAGACAAATAAATATACCTTGGGATAAAAAGGGGGTTTATTTTTCGGGGAAAAATATATGAATCGCTGAAAATCCCCCATTCATTTACATGGGGAAAAGTGAGCCAGAATCAGTATATTCACCCTACTCTTCAGCCAATTTTCTTGCTGATGAAAAATTTACTTTTGCACTTCTGGCTTCACTTCTCACCAACACTCTTCATCGTCGGACACCCGGTGAAGAAGCAGAGCAAGTCACGAGATCTCCTTGTCAACTTAATTTTAACTTGTGCAAAGATGGCAATATATAAAACGAGGAAGGCAAAAATTGAAAGGAAAGTGGTGGAACACAGTACTGTGAGCCTGAAAGGCTTGATATGCTCACGCATCCTTTCAGAATATAAGGTGGCAGAATATGGTAACACTGTTCAAAATTTTAAGGAAACTTGGACCACAAAGTTGTTGGTGGCAGCATCATGCTGCGGTGATGCTTTTCAGCAGCAGGGACTGGGAGACTTGTAAGGATAGAGGGAACAATGAATGGAGCCAAATACAGGCAAAGCCTTGAGAAGAACCTGCTTCAGAGTGCAAAAGATCTCAGACTGCGGCAAAGATTTACGTTCCAACAGGACAATGACCCCAAGCATACAGCCAAAGCAACACTGGAATCACTTCAGAACAAGAACGTGAAAATCCTTGAGTGGCCCAGCCAAAGCCCAGACTTGAATCTCATTGAGAATCTGTGGAAAGACTTGAAGATTGCTGTTCACCAAAAATCGCAATCCAACTTCACACAGCTTGAGCATAACTGCAAGGAAGAATGGGAGAAAATCCCCAAATCCAGATGTGCAAAGCTTATACAGACATTCCCAAGAAGACTCAAAGCAGTAATTGCTGCCAAGGGTGCTTTTACAAAGTATTGACTCAGGGAGCTGAATACTTTGTGAACTGGAAGGGCACTCAGAAGAGCGCATTGCTCCGCCGCATAATGCCTGATCCACGAGAACATATCGGGCCCAATACCTTTTTGAAATATCATGCAAGACAGTACTATCTCTCGATGGTGAAGAATCACTGAAATAATTATCAGATGCAGATCCAGATCTGAATCTTCACCAAAATCAAATTAATTCTTCCTTGTTGCACACCCGTTTCCACCAAGTTTCACCAGAATCCATCCCAACTTTTTGAGATACCGTGCTATATATCGATTTTGACCCTTTTCTCTCAATGGTGAAGAATCATTTAAAAAAATTTCTACAAGTCGGATCTGGATTCGGATTTCCACCAAAACTAATCATTTCGTCCTTGTCACACACCGAACCTGTCCACAGAATTTCATCCGGATTTGTCAACAACTTTTTGAGACATCCTGTACACAAACAAACAGAGACAGACAGACAGAAACGGGTGAAAACATAGCCTCCTTCACCGTCGGTGGTGGAGGTAATTAGATATTTCTGCATTTCATTTTCAATAGATTTGAAAGAATTTCAAAAAACGTGTATTCACCTCGTCATTAAAAGGTATTTTGTGGACATCGGTCACGAAGAATTTAGGTTTAACGGATTTTATATTCAGGCTGTAACACAACAAAATGTGAAGACGTCAAGGGGTGTGAATACTTTCTGAAGACACTGCAGCAAACATTGGCCTACTGTTCATGTCTTCCAATGAATTGAAAAACTTTAAATACTTTGAGTGTCAGAGTGTGACTTTTTGCCAAATAAATCACGTAACGTGTACAAACCTGTGTGCCAGAAGAACACATTTTCTTGGAAAGAGATGCTTTCTTGGGGAAGTACAGTCTTTAGTACGTTCGAAAACGTCATGTTTTGAATGATGATGACTTCATCGTCTGTAAAGAGGCTGAGTAAACAAAAACAACAGATGCGTTGATGTGGCAAAAAATAACTGAAATAGAAAATAAACTATGATTAAAAATGCACATTTTTACAATGGCAATCTTAATGGAAAGGAAGAATAGAGAGGACGAAAAGCGGGGGAGGGGGGGGGGTGGAGAGAAAGAGACAGACAGAGACAGAGACAGACAAAGGTTGCAGCATATTGGACGAGTGGGAATAGCAAGTGCTATTCACAATTCTACCAATAATCTTACTTTCATCAGTGACCCCATGAGACTCTCTTCGGCATCACTGGATATTCCTTTTACTTCCCGTCCCACACCCTCCCAGATGTGACAGACCCAGTGTTTGTGATCATAACAGTTTTACAGTCTTCACCATGAGTTTGCTTTCCTCTTCAATCCTGATGGAATATATCTAGATTCATGTCCCTTTCTGGATGAAGGATCTCTTCTTTGTATGTAGTTAAGCCTGGTGTTGGCTTAACGCTTAAGGTGGCTGACTTATTTCTAAAATCCTCAAATTTCATCCGATTGACTTGATAACTGAACAGGATTTTCATATCAGGTCAGTGAATTTAAACATCTATTACTATCGAGGTTATCATCGACCAAAAGGTCAACAGGCCCAGGGTCAACAACTAAGGTGGTCTTTTTAAAATCCTCAATTTTCATCCGAATTACTTGAAATTTGAAGAGCATTTTCATATGAGGTCGCTGAACTCAACCACCGATTAATTTTGAGGTCAACGTAGACCAAATTCATGTCAAGTCGCTGAATTCAACCTTCTTCTTCTTCTTCTTCTTCTTATTCTTCTTTCGGCTGCTCCCGTTAGGGGTCGCCACAGCGGATCATCCGTGATGATCTGCATAATGATTTGGCACAGGTTTTATGCCGGATGTCCATCCTGACGCAACCCTGGTCACCTCTTACGACACAGGGATATGGTACACCTATTCTAACCGGGGCATACACCGGGCCCAGTACACTGGTACTCACTACGCCGACCTCGGAAGGATGACAGGCTGAGTCAACCTCCTGGTGTGTATTAATTTAAGCGGCCAATGGGGCTTGAACTCAGGAATTTTTGGATCCCAAGCCGCTACCCTAACCATTCTGCCAACACCAGGCTAAGTCGTTGAATTGAACCACTTCTTATTTTTGTGATCACCATGGGCGAAAAGGCCAACAGAGACCAAAAACTCAGCATAGGCCAAATTTCTAAAATCATCAATTTTAATCCAATTCACTTGAAATTTGAAGAGCATTTGCATATCAGGTCACTGAATTCAACCACTTATTAATTTTGAGGTCAACATAGACCAAAAGGTCAAAATAGGCAAAGAGGCCAATTTTGGCCAAATTTTCTAAAATCCTCAATTTTCATCTGATTGACTTGAAATTTGAAGAGCATTTTTATGTCAGGTCGCTGAATTCAACTACCAATTAATTTTAAGGTCAACACAGGCTTAATTTCTAAAATTGATCAATAGGGCCAAAAACTAAATATATCACTATATCTCAAAAAAGTAGTGGACGAGTTATGACAAAACAAGATGGATGAGTTTAATAGGTGACCAGAACAAGCGCATTGGATTTGGGTTCGGATCCAGCCCAACAGTGGGATAAAAAAAACGTGAACTGTTCCACCTGGCAGAGGTATGCGCTCCACCGAGTGCCATTCTCCTTTGTTCCGTTTTGCCATGTTGTCACCGAGTGATTTTTCATTCTTTCTGTCTGCTTGTTTGTCAATCGCCTCAAGGTCACAATTCTAAACCAAGCATCATGAAACTTTACTAGGTTGTAGGGGTGGTCTCAACTGAGAAGCATATTAGATTTGAGGTTAAAGGTCAAAGGTAATCTTGATGTAAAATATATAAAATCGTAATTTTTCATTTGATTGATTTGAAAATTAAGCAATTGCATAGTGCATCACTGAATTTGGAAACAAACTATTTTTGAGGTCAAAAGGTCAAAGGTCAAACTTCTACAATCATCAATTTCAATCTGAAAAATAATCAATTTTAATCCGATTGACCTGAGCTTTGATTAAAATGATCAAACTTAATTTTCATGAAATGGACAATTTATGTATCCATGGCAACCATTGGAGGAGTGGGGGGGGGGTGAATTTTGAAAGTATCATGCTCTGCACGACATCTTTTTCTTGTTTGTCTGTTTGTGTGCAGGATATCGAAAAAAGTTGTGGATGGATTCTGATGAAATTTGGTCGCCTTTTGGGTGTGTGACAAGGATGAACCGATTCGATTTTGGTGAAGATCCGGATCTGTATCCAGCGACTAGAATTTTTTTGTGATTCTTCACCGTGGATAGATGGGGTTGATATATATATATATATATATATATATATATATATATATATATATATATATATATATATATATATATATATATATATATATATATATATATATATATATATGTACACATCACGATATCTCAAAAGGTTGGAGACAGATTCGGATGAAACTTTGTGGACTGGTTGGGTGGGTGACGAGGAATGTTTTATGCGAGAATGTTTTCATTTTTAAAGTGATACTTCACCATTGAGAGATGGGGCCAAAAATGATATATAACACGATATTTCAAAAATGTATTGGGCCAGATATGTTGTCGTGGCTCAGGCATCACATAGCACCTACCAATGCTGAAGTGGGATGGTGCATTTTACGAGACATCACCTTCAGGGCTGCTGCTGAAATTCTCAGTTTTGTTTCGCGTAGTCACAAAGTCTCGTTTGACGAGAACGTCTCCCAGATCAAAAGTTTCTTTAACTCCATACATGCAGCTCATCTTCGCTGGATTGATGGTAGAGGCTCAGCGAGTAAACTCTCCTCTTACTTGCAACTTAGGAGACTCGCACAGTCATGACTACATTCCATGAAAGACTGCTGGTGGGCAGCAAGAGCAGAAGAAATCCAGGAGGCAGCTAATACAAATAATCTCAAACACTTCTATGCTGGTCAAAGACAATCAATGGACTGTCTTCTCACGGTATCGCCGCACGCCGTAGCTCAGATGGCCAGCACCTAAGAACAGATCCAACTAAGATACTGGAGCAATACGCTGAACACTTTAAAGGTCCCATGACACTCAAAAGTTTCTTCTTATTTATATATTAACTTGACCTTCCCAGAGAAGAAATCACCCATGTTTCTTTTTGAAAATCAATAATGGGATAATTAGATCAATATTTCGAACATTTGTAGTGCTTTTCACAACTTGCTATGCCCCACCCCTCAAAAAAGTGGAGTTCAGCAAACTGCAGGTCACGTGCCCGTTGACATCTCCAGAAGGCGACTTGCTCAGAGTCGATTGATTAGACGTTGCGCGCCGTATAAAGTACGTACAAATGCATTGTGCACACTTATTTGCTATCTCACTGATCGTCTTAATACCTGTGATTGTTTCGCGAAAAAGAAATTCTGCTTCTGAGCCGTGTATGCACAACAATCACGAGGCAATTATTTATCCCTTTACTACCTTGTCATCGTCGTGTACAAATCCAATACATGTATGCACAATAAAGGGCTATACCATGTCCACAAAACATAAAATGTGACTGTAGAACCTTTCCATTAAAAAAGAAACTTACAGGGACATACAAGTAAAATACTAAAGATTAATATTGCATCATTTCAAGGCAACCTGCAACCTGAGATAATTTTAAAATCAAACAATGTGAAAAACCTGCACCCACATTTTGCAGCTTATTGAATTGTTCATTGAAACCAGCCTGCTGGGATAGGCACGATTCCACATACAGACAAGGCAGGTATGGCTGCACTCGACATACATGGGTTTATTCTAAAGTGAAGTTACTGCTTCCATTGGCATGCTATTCATTAACAATGAGCCAAAATGCTGTAATAAATGAACAGGGAAAAATATGTTGGCACAACAATGATAGACAAATTTATCTGTCCTTTTACACGACCTCATAGCCACGGGACTCTTACGCATTGACTTTTTCATTGTGTGCATGCTAATACAAGTAACTTGTCAACTCTAGAGTCGAGATTCGTCCGATAAATCCATCGTCCGTCCGACTAGACCGATAAATCTGACGTGCTGTAGCTTTCTTTTATTATCCGCTTTTCTTCATTGTTTTCTGCTGGCGCTACATGACGACAGTAGGAATAAAATAAATAAAAATGCAACAGAACGTCAGATTTATCGGACTACTCTCGACAATTGTATCGCAGGGTGTGTTCTTCACACAAGTTTTCATCATATCCGGACAGCGAGATTGCTTTGTTTTATGCGTGGAGAGATACGGCCGATGACATGGGCTGGCCTTGCTTGCGATTCATTCGCCACGGAGCAACATGTCCGCTGTGCTGCCGCTGGTCACGTCAGCTCACTAAAATATTTCTGATATTGAGCAGTATGCAAGTCGAATTTACATTAGAGAATTACGAATAGGATTTAGTCTAACCAGATATTATTGCCAAGTCTTCCTTCGATGTCCTCCCGATCATCATGAACTCTGGGAATTTCATCGCCAGTTTCCTCTGATTGTCCTGCTTAGGGCTTGAACTGGTAAGGCCGTATTCCATTTCCAGCTGCCTGAACTTCACCTCCCATGAAGATGTTATCCCACAATTCTCCATCTGATTCAGACCAAAATCCTTCATTTCTCTCACACTCACTGTCGCTACCAGACAAATCAAAGTCCATGTCATCCATTATTCAAAACCAAATATTTGATTTTTTTAAAGCAGAAATGAACGAAGCATTGGAGACAATCAATCGAATGTGGAAACGCACAGAAAGCCAATACAATCACATAGACCACCAACCCGAGTAATTTGCGTGCAGCCTTTGTTGTTCTGGAGATGACGTCATGTGGGTTACGCATCGTTCAGTAGATTTCGGCAGAATTTTAGGGGCGTTCCCGAAGAGGTTTGTTTTTTTAATTTTACATTTTACAGAATGAGTATTGTGAAAAAATAGTCAGATCAGAAATCACGATGAAAAACTCTTATAGGACATATATATATATATATATATATATATATATATATATATATATATATATATATATATATATATATATATATATATATATATATATATATATATATATATATATAAAAATAAATAAAAAAAATGACCGTTTTTACAGCCATTTTTCCCTGCTGTGCAGGGGTTTGGCTTTTTCTTGAGGCAATGTTTTTTTTTTTATGGCCGGATGCCCTTCCTGACGCCAACCCTGGTCGCCTCTTACGACACACAGGGATATGGTACACCTATTCTAACCGGGGCATACACCGGGAAGGACATATATATGTATATATATATATATATATATATATATATATATATATATATATATATATATATATATATATATATATATATATATGTATATATAAGCAATTTCAGTACTTTTGAGTGTCATGGGACCTTTAATTGTGTCCTTAATTGCCCCTCCTCCATCTCGGATGCGGCAATTGACTCTCCTCCACAGCGGCCTATATTAGAAGACCTTGGCCAACCTCCGGCTAAAATGGAGGTCACCAGAGCTATCAACGAGATGTCATCTTGAAAGGTCCCTGGCGATGATGGTATCCCTTCTGAGGTTTTCAAGTGTGGTGATGCCAACCTCCTCACCCGACTGACCCAAATCTACATTACCATGTGGAGTGAGGAGTCAGTATCCCAGGTCTTCAAAGATGCCACAATTGTTCCTCTGTACAAGTGCAAAGGTGATAAGTCGTGTGTCGACAACTACCGTGGCATGGTCTGACTCTCTACGCTACCGGTCAAATGTTTTGGAACAACCCTATTTTTCCAGTTTTTACTGAAATTTAAGCAGTTTAATGCTTCAATGTACTCTGATATTAAAGCATAGAACAAATAAACAATTGCAGATAAAAAAAGAAATCATGGAATAGTTTTGTTGAACAAAATTTAATCTAAATTTTTGACTCATCAAAGTAGCCACATTTTGCAGATATAACATCTGAAAATACTCGTGGCATTCTTTCTACAATGAAGTTCTTCCCAACACTGTTGCAGAAATTCCCACAAATGTGTTGCACTTGTCAGTTGCTTTGCTTTCACCCTTCTGTGCAGTTCATCCCAAACCAGCTCGATGGGGTTTAAGTCTGGAGACTGTGCTGGCCATTCCATGAGTTGGAGCCTACAGTCTTGTTGTTTTCTTATAAGGTCGTTCTGACATAGCCTGGAGGTATGTTTTGGGTCATTATCTTGCTGGAGGATGAACCCCTGACCAAATAGGTGTAGACCAGATGGTATTGCATGGAGCTGCAAAAATCTGTGGAAGCCCTTTTGGTTTAGGGTGCCAGTCACTCTATGCAAGGTGCCGACTCTGGATCCAACAAAAGAGCCCCAGATCATTACGCTTCCTCCTCCATTCTTGACAGTTGGTGTCACACACTGAGGAACCATCCTTTCACCTACTCGACGGCGTATAAAAACCCTGCGTGATGAACCGAAGATTTCAAATTTTGATTCGTCAGTACATGAGTCCTTCTTCCAGTTTTCACTCGTCCACTGGTGGTGCTTCATGGCCCAGGCAAGCCTTTTTCTTATTTTACCATCTTAGCAATGGCTTTCTTACTGTCACTCGACCTGTCAAACCTGCAGCTCGAAGTCTTCTCTTCACAGTTGAAACTGAGACTTCCTTACTTTGACCATTGTTAAGCTGTGCTTGAAGCTGCTGTCCTGTGAGTCAACTATCACACAAGCTGTTGACTCTCAGAAACTTGTCTTTTTGATTGTGTTGTGGCTTTGGGTCTGCCAGATCTCTTCCTGTCAGAATTTCCTCCAGTTTCCAAGTGCCTTTTGATGGTGTAGGAAACTGTACTCACTGACACCTTGGTTTCTTTGCAATTTCTCTAAAGGAAAGACCTACACTTTTAAGGGTTACGAGACAACCCGTGAACCCGTTGTGACAGCGGTTGATGAAAAAAATCATTTCAAGAAAAAAATCAAAGATAGCTCCAGCGAACTATACTGCTGAGCTTGTTTGCATTGATAAAATACTCCCGAAGAGTACTTGACTGAATCGGGAATTGATTTTTCAATAAAAAATTTTTGTTGCTCGATTTGAACGAAACTTGATACAGCACACCGCAGGCGAATGGTGAGAAAGGTGGCCCTACAATTTTTGTGCTGTCATGTTCAGTTTTGGTTGTATTTCGGGAATATACATACATACATATATTCATAAAAACAAGATGAAAGTTTTAGTAATATATAGATAATGGTCTGTCTGTCTTCCTTTGTTAATTGTCTTTTTCTCACCATTATGATAGCAATATATGACTTGCTGCAGTGCAATATTGTTCAAATAATGCTTCAGAGGGTGCAGCAACACAGTCTGTTCTGACACTGCATTTATACAGACAGAGGGTTTGTAACTAATCAACAAAAGTTGGGACACCTGTAGGAATTGTTTGCATCAACTTTCAAGCCTTAATTTACTTCCATTGCTACAGAACAGCTGCAGTCGCGAACCCATTACTTGTTCCCTGAAAAGGGCCTTTTTAACAACTCTAAATTTTACATTATTTTTCAGTTTTTGGAAACCTAAACTTTTTTTTGTAACCTCTGGCAGTTTACCGCTTAGGTTTGTACCATTTTAGGTTATTCACTGGACTTGACCTGCTTAAATTTCAGTAAAAACTGAAAAATGGGGGTGTTCTAAAACTTTTGACCAGTGGTGTATTGCTGGGAAAATACTTGCCCACATCATTCTTAATTGCATGTCATCAACAATTGCCAACATCATCACCCCCAGAAAGCCAATGTGGCTTTTGCGCTGGATGTGTCATGACCAATATGATGTTCTCCCCTTGTCAACTCCAGGAAAAGAGAGAACAACATTGTGACTTATACATAATCTTTGTCGACCTTACAAAAGCGTTTGATCCGGTCAGTGGAGAAGGCCTGTGGAAGCAACTGCACAATGTCGGCTGTCCTGCTAAGTTGGTTAACATCATCAGATCTTTCCATGATGGCATGGTTGCTCATGTGAGGGACGATAGATGTACTTCTGAGCCTTTTCTATGGCCAACTTTGGACTCTAAAACCAACTATGGCCTCTAAAACCCTTTTCTATGGCCAACTTAAATTTGATAAACAGTCACATGGTAGACAAAGGGCTCGTCTCTGGACGCGTTCGGGCAGGGTTTGTCTCTGGACACGTTCGGGCAGGGTTTGTCTCTGGACACGTTCGGGCAGGGTTCGTCTCTGGACACGTTCGGGCAGGGTTCGTCTCTGGACACGTTCGGGCAGGGTTCGTCTCTGGACACGTTCGGGCAGGGTTCGTCTCCGGACACGTTCGGGCAGGGTTCGTCTCCGGACACGTTCGGGCAGGGTTCGTCTCTGGACACGTTCGGGCAGGGTTCGTCTCTGGACACGTTCGGGCAGGGTTCGTCTCTGGACACGTTCGGGCAGGGTTCGTCTCTGGACACGTTCGGGCAGGGTTCGTCTCTGGACACGTTCGGGCAGGGTTCGTCTCTGGACACGTTCGGGCAGGGTTCGTCTCTGGACACGTTCGGGCAGGGTTCGTCTCTGGACACGTTCGGGCAGGGTTCGTCTCTGGACACGTTCGGGCAGGGTTCGTCTCTGGACACGTTTGGGCAGGGTTTGTCTCTGGACACGTTTGGGCAGGGTTTGTCTCTGGACACGTTCGGGCAGGGTTCGTCTCTGGACACGTTCGGGCAGGGTTCGTCTCTGGACACGTTTGGGCAGGGTTTGTCTCTGGACACGTTTGGGCAGGGTTTGTCTCTGGACACGTTCGGGCAGGGTTCGTCTCTGGACACGTTTGGGCAGGGTTTGTCTCTGGACATGTTTGGGCAGGGTTTTTCTCTGGATGTGTCCGGCCAGTGTTCATGTTCGGACAGGAGTTTGTTTCCAGACCGTTTTTATGGTTTGTTCAGTAGAAAATGGATTTCAGACTTAATTTTGTTTCAATCTTCACTGTTATTCTCTGCAGAATCATTTTGATGAAACGGTATGAATCGTAATTAATGCTCCACTGCACGTCTGCTTTCCCTTCCTCTCACCTCATACTGTTTTCCATACCCAATTTTCTGCATCTCCCCTTCTTAATCCCCTTGCCCACATTTCTTCTTCCACCACCTTCAGCCAAGTTTTTCTCGGTCTTCCCCATCCTCTACTTCCGCCTACACTCATTTCCAACACTCCTCTCACCCAGTCACTTTCATCCTTCCTCAGCACATGACCCAACCATCTCAACCTGTTTCTCTTCACAACCTCCATCACAGACTCTCTATTCCCATCATCTTCCGCAAGTCATCATTTCTCTTCCTCTCTGTCAACGATACTCCACACATCGACCGAACCATTCGCATTTCCACCCTTTGTTGCTGCTCCATGCTCAGTACCCATGTCTCACTCCCATAAATTATCATACTCCTCACACATGTAGCATACACCTTTCCCTTCAGCTTCAACGACACTCCCCTCTTCGTCAGCACGCCACTCAGTTCCCGAAACTTCTTCCATGCACATCTCACTCCAGCAACCGTCGAAGAGTCTGATCCACCTTCTCCATTCAGCATGTCTCCTTGATACCAAAATGTTTTCACACCTTCCAGCTTCACGCCATCTCCAAGATCCAACTCAACAATGCCTTCATCTGCAGCTCCCTCTATGCACACCTTACACTTGAATGTAGCTGCCACACTGGTGAATGACCCTCTCACCCCACTACATTTTCGATGAACCCATTCAGCACACATTGTACACTGAATGGAGTTCACTCCAACACCCTTCCTGCACACAGCACACGGCCACTTCCCAGTCCTTTCCACCTCACCACATGCTTTACCACATGCTTTACCACTTGCCATCACCTTCGTCTTTCCGATATTCACCTTCAAACCTTTTGCCTCCGTGCATTCCTTCCACTTGTTCATCTTCTCCTTCAGTCCATCCATACTCTCTGCAATCAACACCAGATCATCAGCATAGAGCAGCTCCCACGGTAAACCCTCCTTGACCCACCGAGCCAGCACCTCCATCACAACTACAAATAGAAGTGGAATTAGTACCGACCCCTGGTGCACTTCCACCTTCACTTCAAACTCACCACTGTTCCCGTCCTTCGTCCTTACAGCTGTGCGCTCTCTCTCGTACATTGCCATCACTACTCTGATCAACCATTCCTCCACTCCTAACTTCCTCAATGCCCATGTCATTACTTCACGTGGAACCCTATCAAATGCTTTCTCCAGATCAACAAACCCCAAAAACAACTTCTTCCTCTTCTCCATGTACTTCTCCTGCAACTGCTTTACAATAAAAATTGCATCTGTCGTTCCTCTTCCTGGCATAAATCCAAACTGCATTTCGTCAATCTTTACCTTCTTCCTTATCCTCTTCTCCAACACCCTTCCCAATACCTTCATTCCATGCTCCAATAACTTTATTGCTCTATAGGAGCCACAGTCCAGAGGGTCACCTTTCACCTTGTACAGAGGGACGAGGATACTCTGTTCCCAATCCACTGGAATGCGGCCTTCTTTCACCACCAGATTACAGATCTCTGTCATTCTCTTCACACCCCAACTTCCCGCTGCCTTCAACATATCTCCCACAACTCCCGTCGGCCCTCCTGCTTTTCTACTCTTCATTGCTCTTATAGCTTCCTCAACTTCCTTGTCAGTTATCTTCTATGCTGGTCCTAAAACCGGGTTACTCTCGATGTTGCTTTCCCATTCATTTTCTACATTCAACAGCCTTTCCATATATCTCTTCCATCTTCCTTTAATTCCATCTGAGTCTGCAACAATTTGTCCCACTTCATCCTTCAAGAAACTCACCCCTGTCACATCAAATCTCTCTCTCACTATCTGCTTTGCAATCCCTAATACCGCTCTCTTACCCTCCTCCGAATCCAAGCGTTCTCCAAACATTTTCCGATGGGCCTCCTGCGCCTTTGCAACCTCTTTCTTTGCAGCCTTCTTTGGCTTCCTTATAACTTTCATGTGCTGCCTCTTCTTCCACCGTACCCTTCGCCTTTTACCATTCCTTGAACTTCTTCCTCTTCTCTTCAATCGTCTTTCCAACTTCATCACCCCACCACCATGTTTCCGAGTGCCTCGGTGGTCCTTTTTCCATCCACATATCTCACCAACGGCTCCCAATAGACTATCTTTCATTGACATCCAACCACTTTCAAGCTCAACCACATCATCTTCAACCATACTCAGCCTCTCTCTTAATGCTTCCTACAGTGTCGCCTCTTTCAACCTCCACACCTTCATCCTCGGTTGGTACTTCACCCGCCGAATTCTCCGCGCACCTTTCACCCTTATATCGCAGACAACCAGGTGGTGCTGCGAAACAGTCTCCTCCCCTGGGATCACCTTTGTGTCCCGGAGGTTTCCACTATCTCGTTGACACACCATCAGGTAGTCAATGGTTGTCGTCAACCCACCTGACGTATATGTAACAAGCTTATTATCCGCTTTCTGGAATTGAGTATTACAAATCAACAAATCAGCTCCACCAGCAAACTCCAAGATCCTTTCCCCTTCTCCATTTCTCACACCATATCCATAACCCCCATGGACTCCCTCAAAACCGTCTGGACTCCTTCCCACATGTCCATTCAAGTCTCCTCCTACCACAACAATTTCATCATCTTTCACATTTTCCATCAACTTCTCCATCGCACACCAGAACATGTTCTTCGCTTCATCGCTTCGACCGACCTGCGGGGCATATCCCGAGATGACGTTCACCAAGAGCTTTCCGATCACGATTCTCACCATCATCAACCTTTCACTCACTCGAGTCACACTCACTACACTGTCTACAAACTCCTCAGAAAACATGACACCAACACCATGCACGCCTTCCGGGCACCCTTGCCACATAAACTTGTACTTCTGCCCCTGCCTACCCTTCACCATTCTCACACCATTTCCCTTCCATCGTGTCTCCTGCACACGACATATGTCCACTCTTCTTCTGACCAATGTTTCATCCACTTCTCCAGATCTCCCTGTCATTGTCCCTACATTCCATGTACCAAACCTCGGAAACTGATCTCCACGTGGGGCATCAGACGATTGGTCATCATAAATGGAAAAATCCTCCCTTGCTTTGATCGGGTTCCCCACCTTGAGTTTTAACGAGAGGGGGTGAGGACCCCCAAGGGGTACTTCGGGCTGTACCCTGCCCATCAGTTGTACTCATCATGGTTTCCTTTTGAGGCGATGTTTTTATGGCCGGATGCCCTTCCTGACGCCACCCCTTTTAGTCGCCTCTTACAACACGCAGGGATACGGTGTACCTATTCTAACTGGGGCACACACCGGGATAGTCGTCATATCAAACATATCAAAAATCAAATATCAAAATCAAAAAACGGTCTGCAGCATGAAGCACTCGCCCGGGGTGATGGAGTGCGAACCACACGGCCAGGGTGACGGAGCGCGAACCACACGGCCGTGGTGACGGAGCACGAAGCACTCGCCCGGCGTGACGGAGTGCGAATCACACAGCCGGGGTGACGGAGTGCGAACCACATGGCCGGGGTGACGGAGTGCGAACCACTCGGCCGGGGTGACGGAGCGCGAACAACACGGCCAGGGTGACGGAGTGCGAACCACTCGGCCGGGGTGACGGAGCGCGAAACACTCGCTCTGAATGACTTGGCTGGCAAAAGCGTCCGCAGTCAGTGAATGATTCACTGAGAAGGATGTGGCGTGGTACCGTTATCACTCATGCAAGTCAGGCTGTCGCTGCATACCACATAGGATCACTTTAACTTCAGAGCCAGTTTTGACGGCGCATGCAGCAGTTCATGAGATAAAATGAATTCATTCAAATTATGACGTTATCCACAAAAGAGTTGACACGAGGACAAAAGAGAACGCGATCACTCGTACGCTGCTGATGTTTGAAGTTAAACCCTACTGTACCTCCAGTGTTACCCGAGTTTGTAGTGTTACCAAAGGTAGTGTTACCCGAGCATAAATTATTGACGTCATATGTTCCAGGTGTACCCAACTCCATTAAAGCATCAGTGTTGGTTTCCTGCTGAGCTTGTTAAATCACCGGGTGAGGGCAAACACAGACTGTACCAAGTTTCTTCGGAAGTTCTGCACGGATAAAGTACACAAAGGCTTACCTTATAAATATAATTCTTTCAATATACAATTCAATTGAAAAATTAACAAAATTCAAATCGAAGATCTCACAATCCAAAGAGAACACAAAATGTCAGCTAATGCTTTTCACAGTGCAAACCAACATGAAGGAACTCCGAATACGAGGTCGATGGAGGTTTTTTTAAAAAAATTATGAATGTGGAGTGACGGAAATATAATGAAAACACCTCACACAAAAAGTTAAATATATATAAATGAAATTGCACAACATTTTCAGGAGGTGAGGCACCATCAAAGAGCTCGGTCCACCACGCCCGCCACCACGCAGCTCAGTCGATGTGGGATGTGTGTTATTGTTTTTGTGTTTTTTATATGTATCAATGTCGAAGTGAGGGGTCATATAATGGAATAACGTAGAAAAAGGGGAATGTCGTGGAAAATAAAATTTCACATTTTCAGCCAGCCAGCCACTGCCTGTTGCACCGCAAAACAACGTGGCCAACGCAGGCGAGTGACCCCCTGTTGATCGATATACAGTATTCAGTGAGGTGCGAATATTTTAGAGCACTCGCCAAGTGACTTAAGCACTCCGAAGAAACGATTGATACGAAATGGCTCCCTTAGCACCCACCTCCCAGAGATGCCCAAAATGACAAATATGTCCAAATTTGACAAATGAGCACTTTTCTCGGAGTCAGAACTGCTTGTAAGTTCGACTCTCAAGCTTTAATTTTGGAATTCTCCTTAGTTTAAGAGATACTCGTGGTGATTGCATGTGCGGAAATTCAATAAAGCAACGAACGCTGACGTCTCCGGGCGTTTATAAGCATTGCAATGTACCTTGCGATTCGTAGCTATGTTGAACAGGTATTTGATACTGTTGAGCAGGCCAAAAAACATGGCAGCTTCAGACCCCAGCATAGTTACCGAGGATATAAATCAATGAGGCTGTTAATTATCTTCAAAAGGGGTGTTTTAATTCACCCAAGCATCCAATTTTCACTCTGGCACTTCCTAGGAGTCTTGGAGTTATGGAGGACACACACACACACACACACACACACACACACACACACACACACACACACACACACACACACACACACACACACACACACACACACACGATAAATTATTCCCACACCAGGACTTTTTCACATTTTGTTGTGTTACAGCCTGAATTTAAAAAGGATTAAATTTAAATTTTTCGTCACTGATGCACACAAATAATCCCAAAATGACAAAGTGAAAATGTTTTTAGAAACTTTTACAAATGAATTAAAAATTAAAAGCTGAAACATCTTCCGTCAATAATTATTCAACCCCTTTGCACTGACACTCCAAATTGTGCTCAGGTGCATCTAATATCGTTTGATCATCCCTGAGATGTCTCTACAACTTTATTGGAGTCCATCTGTGATCAATTCAATTGATTAGAGATGATTTAGAAAGAAACACACCATACTATATAAGGTCCCACAGTTGACAGTGAATATCAGAGCAGAAACTAAGCCTGGTGTTGGCTCAGTCGTTTGGGTGGCGGCTTGAGATCCAAAAACTCCTGAGTTCAAGCTCCATTGGCCGCTGAATTAATACACCAGGGGGTTGATTCAGCCTGTCATCCTTCCGAAGTCAGTGAAATGAGTCCCAGTGTGTACTCGTAGAGGGGCACTGCATCAGCGACACTGTCCCACTTCCAAGAAATGATAGCTACCCCGGCAGCTCAGCTGCCACGAAGATGAAGAAGAAGAAGAAGAAGAAGAAGAAGAAGAAGAAGAAGAAGAAGAAGAAGAAGAAGACAAAGAAGAAGAGGAAGAGGAGGAGGAGGAGGAGGAGGACGAGGAGGACGAGGAGGAATAAGAGCAGAAACTCTTCCGTGAAATCAAATGAACTGTCCATATAACTACAAGATAGAATTGTGAGGAGGTGTAGATCTGGGGAAGGTTATAAAACAATTTCTAGAATGTTTAAAGTGCCCAAGAGCACAGTGAGCTCCATCTTTAAGAGATGGAAAGTATATGGAACTACCTAGACTCTTCCTAGCACTGGCCGTCCGACCAAACTGAGCAACTGGGGAAGAAGGACCTTGGTCAGGGAGGTGACCAATAACTCAATGACCACTGACAGAACTCAAGTTCCTTGGCTGAGATGAAAGAACAATCCAGAAAGATAACAATCTCTGCAGCACTTCACAAATCTCAGCTTTATGGGAGAGTGGCCAGATGGAAGCCGCTCCTGAGAAAAGGACACATGACAGCATGCCTGGAGTTTGCAAAAAGGCACGTGAAAGAATGAGAGCATGAGGCAAAAGAGTCTGTGGTCTAAAACGAAAATTTAACTCTTTGGCCTGAAATCAAAGCTCTACATCTGGCGGAAACCGAGCACAGCTCATGACCCAGCTAACAACGTTCCTACTGTAAAGCATGGTGGTGGCAGCATCAGGCTATTGGGGATACTTTCCTTTCAGCAGCAGGGACTGGGAGACTTGTAAGGATAGAGGAAACAATGAATGGAGGCAAATTTCGGCAAATCCAAGAGGAGAACCTCCTTCAGAGTGCAAAAGACTGACTGCGGTGAAGATTTACGTTCCAACAGGACAATGGCCGCAAGCATACAGCCAAACAAACACTGGAATGGCTTCAGAACAGGAATGTGATCGTCCTTGAGTTGCCCAACCAAAGCCAAGGCTTGAATCCCATTGAGAAACTGTCGAAAGACTTGAAGATTGCTGTTCACCGACACTCCCCATACAAGTTGACACCTTTTTAGAAAATCTGCAAGAAATAATGGGAGAAAATCCCCAAATCCAGATGTGCAAAGCTGATTCAGACATACCCAAGAAGACGTGAACCTGGAATTGCTGCTAAATGCACTTCTACAAAGTATTGACTCAGGGCGTTGAATCGTTATGGACCCAAGACATTTCAGCTTTTCATTTCTTATTAATTTGTAAAAATTTCTAAAAACATGTTTTCAGTTTGTCATCATGGGGTAGTATGGGGTATTTTGTGTCGATAAGTGACAAAAAAAATTCAATTCAATCCATATTAAAGTCAGGCTGCAACACAATAAAATGTGAGAAAAGTCAAGAGGTGTGAATACTTTTAAAGGGACTATATTTGTAAAGACATCGCTAATGCAATAGGTATAGGACAATGTAAAATGGTGCAATGAAAATAAGTGATTTTGTAAATACCCATTATTCGTGTTTTCAAACCAGAACCGATCTCCATCACGAAGTCGCTGAAACTGTTCTTGTATGATAGCAGAAAAGAGCACTCCTGGTTCTCCATCACTCTCAAGCAAACCTCCTGGCCAAAGTTCCAAGTTGGAGACATCACCGTACAACTCCTCCAGCTGTTTCACGATCTGTCATTGGCACATATAACATCAACGATGTCATACCTGATGTGATACACTCCAACTTAACCAATAGCCACGATATAGTTATCAAATAATGAGTGAGAGCTGTAAAAACATCCTTCCTGGCATGACGTTGAGGAAAGGAATCCTTTGGTAATAAATATGTTGCGCACGCTGAGTATCCTCAAGCTTAAAACTGGCTTTGCCATTCAGTCACTGTTAAAATATCAGGAATGGCATGTGATATATTTCTCTAATGGTCTAAACTTACTAGGCCATCAATGTTGTTCCGAATATCTGTCCAGCTGCTAGCTGGTTGCAGGTTCAAAGCACGACGCACACTGTTGTAACTTGGGACACCATGGTCTCTGCCACGTTGGATGTTAACAGCCATTAGATCCACTCGTGTTGATTTGAGAGGTCCATACATGCTGTCTGCATGCGGCAGAGGATAGGAAGGATGCGTGTAACCACAAAATTCATGACAATGTACATACTGTATTATATGTGCAAATTGGAGGAGGAAGCGGTGAGGTTTAAGTTGAACAAAATAAAAGACAATAAAAGGATGAAAAGCAAGAGCAGATGAACTATGGAGGAAGAGTGAAAAAAGAAAAAGGAAATTAGGAGATTTTCGGTGTGGAAAGGATGCGAGGGAAGTGAGATGTATGAAGCAAACGAGAGGAAAAGAGTAAAGGCCCAGTCACACCTTGACGTTTTAGCTAGCAATGGCAACGTATTAAAAGTATGTAAAACGCTGGCTAACGTTGAACTTTTGATGTTTTTTTTTTAAAGATTCGGACGTATTCATAACGACTTGGTCTTATGCATAACGTATGAGAAACGGACACAGAACGTTTCGTTGTGTTATAGATAACTTATACCAACGAATGCTGAACCTGTTGTCGGCCTTCACAACCTATGCCCAACGATAGTCTAACTTATGCATAGCGCGCTGCACGCATCGCCGACAATGACGTGGCGTAGGTTATGAAAATGCTGCCGCACAACGATTCAAATCATAACCGCCGCAGAAATGGAAGTGTCAACATCGCAGTCACACCTTGGCGATCTGCCCAGCGTATGCCGACCTCTGAAAAATGCGTCTAAAACGCAGGCGCACGTCGAATACGGTATGGGTAAGTTTGGTATGCGCGAATAGAACGCTAAAGTACGCTATCATACGTCGTACTAAACAGAGTACGTCTTGTAATTTTGAACATGTTGAAAATTTTACGACGTATGACACACGCTCCGCATGCGATGGGAATAAGTTGCACGCACGATATGCGATCGTTGACACACATCGACACACGTTACTTGTAAGGTGCTCATAAGTCGAAACACGTCAAGGTAATGGTTAGCGTCAGTGTTCCAGCCTGCCGGTTTTTTCTTTTTTCTTCGGTATGACGGTGTTCAGTGTACAGTGCGGTTATGATTTAAATCGTTGAGCGGCAGCCTATTAATTATATTATATTATAACCGCACTAGAAATCGAAGTGTCAAAATCACCATCATACCGAAGGAAGGAAGAAAAAAAAAAACAAAAAAAAAAACAGGGAGTCTGGAACACTGACGCTCACCATTACCTTGATGTGTTTCGACTTATGAGCACCTTACAAGTAACGTGTGGCGATGTGTGTCAACGATCGCGTAACGTGAGTACAACACGTTACTCATTGGTTAGAAATAAGTTTCGGGTATGCTAAACATTACCTCGATGTGTTTCGACTTATGAGTAACTCACAATTAACATGTGTCGACGTGTGTCAACAATCGCATGACGTGCCTACAACTAATGGCCAGCGTTATGCGGAACGTGTGAGTCATACGCTGGCATAAGTCTGAAAATTTAAAGCATGGAAAATTTGAGGACAACCGAAAAGTACAACGTTTAAAGCCAGCGTACAACGACGTATGGCAGTGTTTTTCAGCGTGCTCTCAATGTTATCAAAACTTACCCAAAACGTATTCGACGTGTACCAGCGTTTTAGACAAATTTTCCAAAAATCGGCATAAGCTTGCGAAAACGTCAAGGTGTGACTGGGCCTTTAGGGGAAATAATTCCCAACATTTCCAGGCAACATGTGGATAGCTCCTTCAGCAACCTGGAAAACATTCATTTGTGTTATCATTGAAATCATATATCCTTGAAACGTCATCCTATACTGACAAGTTAAACTGATGAGATTCAAAGGCTTGACTTAATGACATTATCCTCAAGTGTAGGTTCCTGCACATTGGAAATCTTCAATATTCCCACTTTGCCAGTTTATGCAACAGTATTGAACAACGAAGTAGCCTGAATTGATTGCCTGTGAGTCTGTTCCAAACAATCCAATTTGTGTGTTACTAGCGAACAACCCATCCGCAAACGGGTTAATTCCCCCAGAAGTGGCATATTTACCTCCACCACCGAAGATCCGATAATCACCTTCACCATCAAAGGTGAAGGAGGTTATGTTTTCATCCCTTTCTGTCTGTTTGTGTGCACGATATCTCAAAAAGTTGTGGACGGATCTGGATGAAATTTTGTAGACAGATTGGGTATGTGACAAGGATGAACTGATTAGATTTTGGTGAAGATCCGGATCCGGCTACGATAATTTTTAAAGTGATTCTTCACCATTGAAAGGGCTAAACTAATATATAGCACAATATCTCAAAAAGTTTTGGACAGATTTGGATGAAACTTGGTGGATACTGCATATGTTGGGTGTGTGGCAAGGATGAATCGATTTGATTTTGGTGAAGATCCGAATCCGGATCTGGATACGAGAATTATTTAGTTTTTAAAGTGATTCTTCACCATAGAGAGATAGGGCAAAAACGATATAGTACTGTATAGCATGATATTTCAAAAATGTATTGGGCTCGATATGTTCTCGTGGATCAGGCATTATGTGGCAGAGGTCTGTGTTCTACCGAGTGCCCTTCTAATTTTTTTAAGTGATTTTTCACCATTGAGAGAAAGGACAAAACACGATATGTACCATGGTATTTCAAAAAGTAAAGGAAAGTATTCAGATTAAACTTGGTGGACAGGTCGTGTTTGTGACAATGAAAAATTGATTCCATTTTGGTGAAGTTGTAGAGCCAGCTATGGATATGAGAATTTTAAAGTGATTTTTCACCATTGAGAACTGGGCCAAAAACGACATATAACATATGATAGCTGAAATGATGTCTCAAAACCTTATGGATATATTTGAACGAAACTTGGTGGATAGGTTGGGTGTGTGACAAGGAAAAATTGATGAGATTTTTGTGAAGATCCAGATCAGGATCCGGATAAAAAGTTTTTTTTTTGGAAACAAAGTCAAGACTCGTGGAAGAGCTAGAACGCAGAATGCATCAGGATGCAACAGAACAAAAGGAACAACAAAAAGAGGGGGAGGAAATGCCAACAGCAGAGTTGGACAAATGAGGAATGCAGGTAAGAATGAGGGGAAGGGGAAGATGCAAGGGGTGGACAAGATGGATACAGAAGCAAACTCTCAGGAATGAAAAACTTGAAATTTGGAAGAAGGTGGGCTTGTGAAAGCGGTGGGGTCAAAGGGGGTAGAAGAGATCATGATTTGAATGGGGGATAATCTGAGATGGTGAGGAACAGCTGTCTTGAAGACCTGGAGGGAAGAATGATAGCAAGAAGAATGTTGAAGTTGGTTCCATAAGCAAGAAAAAAAGATGAATGATTGAGTGCAGGTGAGCAGTGATTCTGGATTTTGGAATTTCACCAGAAAGGGGTTGATGGTGGACTGCAAGCGCCCTGCCGATTCACGGGGGTGGCGGTGGGGGAGGGGGGATGAAGCATGAAAAGAGCAGATAGTACAAGACCAGAAAGGAGGCAGTGGAAAGTGATAGGTCCATGGGCTCAGCTTCATCACAGGATATTTCAATGCTTGAAGGTCTTAGTTTCTGCAGTAGCAAGCTGAACAAGGAGAGAGGCTGGGGCGCCAGCCAGAGGGGACAGCAGTTGTCTATCAAATTGCATATGGAGTAGGTAAATAAGTGTACAGGTGTACAAATAAGTGTACAGGTAAATAAGTGTATAGGTAAATAAGTGTACAGGTGTACAAAGGAAGGACTTGCATGACGGAGGATGCCCAATCGGCAGTTGGCTTTGGAGGCCAACTTTGAGATATGTTTTGCCCAAGAAAGATCAATGGCTGATAGGAATACCCACGAGTTTGAGTGACTGAACTTCCACAAGGGGATTGTCAAGAAAGGTTGGACAAATGTTGTCAAGAGGATTTGCAAGAGCCTCAACTCTGTATGCAAAAAAAAGGTAGATGGGAGGGCTTGCCAGATGGTGTTTTCAGAGAGAAAGAAAAGGAGAGAAAAGGAAGAAAAGGATTTTTTGGGAGAAAAGGAAGCGAAAACAAAACACGTGGGTGAAAACAGAAACAAAAGCAACAATATGACTTGCTGAGACACAGACGAGTCGGCTGGACTTTAACAGGGACACGGATTTGACAAATATAGCACAAAAAGGAACAATTTAACATGGAAAAATTGGACGAAAACACAAATAGCAACACAGGGCCGAAAATATAACAATAAAACATTACGAAAACAGTTCGGAAAATTTAAATTTGATTGAGGTGGAAGGAGCAGCTGCAGATCCATCCTTCACATGGAGCAAATTTACATTGATAAATTTGGGGTCCTCACCCCACCCTGAAACTCCTGGGGATATTAATTTACTTTATCGCATAAACCATTTGAGACACACCCTGAGTACAATCACCAGGTATCACCTCAATATGTCCAGCAGTTCAGCAGTGCAGAGAAGTCAAAAAACAAACAGACATTTCTTGAAATATATATCTATGTATGTATGCATGTAAGTATGTATGTATAGTTATATACAGTATATGAAGCTGGTTGAAGCTGGTTAATATGAAACTCAATGAAGCTGGTTAATTTTGGCACATTCATAAATCTTTAGTTCACTCAATACAATACTCCAAACAAAAGAAAAAGATAAGTTTAATGCGTTGGAAATTTCACATTTTCTTGTTTGAATATATATTGTTGAGGTTTCTGCCGCGTTCGGCATGCAGACGACCGTTTTAGCCAAATCGCGGTCGCACGCCCACCGTAGGCTGCAATCCAGTCGTGGCTTTCCGGACAAACCCCGGAATCCAGTCACGGATGCCTAAAAGCATAATAAACTAGTCAATTATTCTGTCCACGCGCTACAGGGTCAATCGCCGAATTGTTGATATACCGAGAGTTTATACCTCGACGGGACTTGTACGAAAACGAGCCGCTTAAGCGTGTTCGTTCCGTGTGCGAAGCCAAGCGGTTTTAAATCGCCAAATCCCGTCGGACCACATTTACTTTTATCGGCGTTAAAAGCCAGTTAATTCTCTGAACGCACCATGGCAGTCAATGTGAGGAAATGACACGACGAGCAGGTTCACGTTCAACAATGGGGGACATTTATTTATAGTCGGCATGCAATCGATGAATGGGGATAGGGGACAAGACACGAGCAAAAACCTACAGCCGGGTATAAGAAATGCAAGGTATATACAGGCACTTATACAATTCACTACTTATTGGACTGGCGCCACGAACACACACACACACACACACACACACACACACACACACACACACACACACACACACACACACACACACACACTCACACACACACACACACACACACACACAAACATGATCGGACCAGCTGGTCTTTATTAAGACCTATCTCGGACCTGCCCGCTTCGTGCGGTCTTCGAGGACCAGGTCTCCGGGGCCTACTGGACCCCCAGCACGATCCGGATGGTCCAAGCGAGCAAAGTCGGCAGGGTGAAGGCTGGCGGGAGAAGACCCTCCATGCGCACTTTCCAGAACTCCTGCGCGACCAGAACAATAAGAGGACCAGCCACGAAGGACGACAGGAGGACCACGCCCGGAGAACCGACAAGAAGCTTGAAGCTCGAAGCTCAAAAGCTGGGAGAAGCTAGAAGAAGCTGGTAGAAGCTGGGGGAAGAAGCTCGTGTAAGCTGGTGTAAGCTCCGTTTCCATCCCTCTCTTCCCTTTTTATTTCTCCCGGGCACGCCTCGCTTCCCGAGTGACTCATCCGCTGTCGGTGGGGGCTGCCGCATTCCATTCCCCCCGCTGGCTGCTTTTATGACCATATTCGGGAAGGAATTCGGGCCGTGGATGCAGTCTGAAGACGCCCGCACTCCACCCCCCCCCCCGCGAGCGTGTGGTGGATGTCAGGAGCAGAGGGTTTGGTGGGTGGGGGCTACGCCTTTCACCTACTGAGCACACACAGAATGCCGGGAGCGGAGGGTTTGGTGGGTGGGGGCTTCACCTTTCCCCTACTGAGCACGCACAGAATGCCGGGAGCAGAGGGTTTGGTGGGTGGAGGCTTCACCTTTCCCCTACTAAGCGTGCGGGGGATGCCAGGAGCTGAGGGCTTGTGCTGTTCCGCAGCGTGTCCGCAACCAACGGGAATTTTGTGGCTGTTGCTGAAGATGGGGTTTTCCTAATACAAATCGCAGCGCCTTTATTTACCCATTAAACAAGGGAAAAGGACTATCTACAAAACACGTACTTACCGAGATAACTAATCTATAGGAACCTGAATGTCTGTGTGCTCATGGCTTCCAGATCCGCAGCAATATAGATATATATTGTTACGGATATGGAAACCATGTGCATTCAACATACAGGTCCCAAAAGTCAGTAATGTTGTTCAGTATGTGTGTAGTCAGATCCCCTTCCTTTTGTCTCGTGGGAGAATGAAAGGCTTGCATTACGATTTCTTTTAGTTCAATCTTTACATCCAACGAACCCTCCAACGAACAACCAACACCCATTCTATTCCCCATCACGATCCACTACCCACCTTCTGTCTACAAGCTCTCTGACTTGCCAAGGCAGGGTCTTGCAGCCGTTCCTAGCCAGTTCCACCAACGTTCCTTCCACAAACGTTGTAATAGTGGGGCAACTTAGCTAAATAGAGCATAACAACTGTGCATTTTGTGAGGAAAGCACCAAATTTGGCACACTAGTAGCCTATCATATTGTTGCGGATTCGCGCCCGCCGGCGTGCGAGCGGCCACGTAACTCGAATCGCGGCACGTCGCCCACCGGACGGACAATCCCGTCGTGACCCTCTCGGACTAACGCCGGGAACTAGTCACGGGTGGGCCTTTCGGCCTCACCACGATCGTGCCAATCGCCCCCCCGCGTGGGATAGGGTTGTTCGCCAAATTCGACCTACCTAAGTATCCACACGGAGGGTAGACCGGGCGATCACAACTCACCGCAGGTCGACTTCGGACACGGGCCACTTTAAGAGACCCGTTCCGTACTATCGGGATAACCGAGCGGTGTTATCGTCAACCTCGACGGTTCCGATTAATTATATATCAGGCGTATTTAGCCCCTACCAACCCTTTACGTGAAGTAAGATGGAGATTCAATTAGAGAAAAGACGAAGCAAAACGGGAAAAACAGTTCAACATAAAGCACATTTATTCCGCGGCAAACGGAAAGCACACATATACAATTATGCACCAAAAGCAAATGTAAAAGTAACACGACAATTCTGCACAAAAAGCAAATGCAACAAGAGATACACAATGCAGATCTACTACCGACTACGCGAGCACACGGCAACACTTACACAGTTTTACTTCACAGACGGCGCCGACAACACATATACTCCAAAGCAAAAGAAAAAGGGGCCACCCTCAACGACAAGGGGGCAGACGGGCCTGGGGCCGAGACCGCGTCGAGCCTACCCGTCTGGTGATGAGCCACAAAATGGCGGCGGCGCCCCGACTCCGCGGGCTTCGCTGGCACTGCCTGGAATGGGGTGGGAACAGGGCCCCCTTCTCACACTATCTCAGCGCGGGGGGAAACAGGGGGGGGTTGTTGATGCTCGGGGGAAAGAGGATATCTGGCTGGCTTGGGTCCCGCGACGAGCGACTCCACCGCGACCTCGACCGCGTTCCCGGCCTCCCCTCTCCGCAGCTCCCCGACTCTGACACGAGCGCAGACCTCCACAAAGCTTCTTGGCTTCTCCAGACTCTCCGGACCCCGACAGACACTCTCTCGACTGATTTCGCCGCCGCCACAACTCTCCAACTCTTCCCCGATTCGCCCCGCGCTCGGCGCTTTATAGTGTGACAGGAGAAACCATATGCAGATTTTTGGATCAGGATCGGCTCGGGGGCGGAGCCACGCTCGCCCATTGGACAGAGGAAAAGTGGGTGTGAATCATTCCTGATCCTCGAATCTGCATATATCGATTATACTCCGACGCGCCTGGAGGCGGGGCCAAATCGCCCCACGCTCGCTGATAGGACGGAACAGAAGTGGGCGTGAATCATTCTTGATCCGATTTCTCGGAAAGGCCGCTTTTTGCACCCACTGCTCGGTGTGCGCCCTGTGCGAGTCCAGGATCGGTGCCCACAAGCGACGCGGGAATGGCGGTGATGCGATGGTTGCGAGAGCGAGATGTGACGGTAAAGGTCGTGGCTGTTGGCGTTGTTGTTGTGAAGCGGCGTTGCGGTTGGTGGTTGTTGTGTGATGGCTGTTGAGACGTGGTTGGCTCAAAATAAAGATAGAACAGAAAAACGGCTATCTTGAAGGGTCGCAGCCCGAATGAATGACATTTATTCCCTCTAAACAACGGGTTTGGGCTAACTACACATATACTTACAGAGATATCTCACCTACGGGACCTGAATGGTGGTTTGCGAATTTCGTCAACCACAACACTACCCCTTCCCCTTTTTACAGACTCGTCCCGAGTCGTCAAATGTTCGTGTGCCATCATGTGTAGTTCTCCCCTAGTACATTTTACCTACGGATCCCTGAGTGCGACATTCATGGTATTCGTGTCCCCAAAATAAATAACCTGAGGGCTGAGTAACTACCTAAACAAACTCACTCACACGGACGACTAAAATAAAATTGCCGGCGCTAAGACATACATGTCTTATCCAAAGTGACACATCCAAAGTCACCACTCATATTTACAGTACATCTTAACCTTAACTTACAAATTTTACACTAAACCATGGCCCAGGATCAATGGACTCTGCAAAAAGAAAGCAGTTAGCAGGGAGCCAGGCTGCTCGCACGAAGTCTCTGGCTCAAACAATGCAGGTGACAGGGAACGTGGCCGGCTGCTCACACGCAGTCCAAGGCCTTCCCTTTTGAAATGAACCCAGTGAACCACAACGGTGCATGGGCTGCACAAACGCAGTCTCCGTGCCAGCTCAAGTGGCACACGCAATGAACACAACGAATGGATGGATGAATGGATGAATGGATGGACGCAAACACGGTGCACGGGCCGCCACTGCAGGCCCGTGTTGTAGCTGCCAAGGGGGCAGTTCTTGCAGCTTGCAAACTGTTGCTTTGATCCTGGCGCACATGGAAATGAACAGGGGGGGGCAAAGCAAAATTGAACGGGGGCTGGTGAACAGGGGCAGTGGGCATGGCAGAGGCGAGCAGGCAACACAGCCTGCAGAATAAGGCCGCTGCAGGCAAACACAGCCGGCAGACGAACTGGCCGGCACAGGCCTTGCAGTAAACAGCTGCAGACGATCCGGCTGGTACAGGCCTTGCAGCACAGCAGCTGCAGCCGATCCAGCCGGCACAGGCCTTGCAGCAAAACAACAGCTGCCGATGAAGCTGGCCAGCCTTCGCCGTTCAGTGGAGGTTGGTGGAGGAAGTGCGGTGGTGCTGGCCACTCGGAAGGCGGGCTCGGACCTACTCTACGGTCTCCCTCCCAACCTATCGCCTTTGCCTGTCACTGTCTATACCCACTCCCTTAATTTGTCAAACCCCAATTTAGCCCCAACTTATTTTTTTCTTTTTACTTCCCCACTATAAATCGTCCCCTAACCCCCTGTACTGTCCTTGTTCAGCTAACCTATCCTGTCACCTAGCCTACTCCCAACCCCTACGTTCCCTTCCCGGAGGGGAACAAGGGAGAGCTAGCGTCCTGTGTCGAGGCCCAACGAAGCCTCAGAATGGCCTCCCCAGACTTCAGCGATCTATAACACAAAGTGGGTCCAGCGGCCTACAACGAGAGCGAGGGGATGGATGGTGCGGAGGGGTACACTTCCTATTCTACCCTATCCATTTAACTGTTAAACTACCCCGGGGCTTTCAACAAGCGCCTCTCGCTTAAACTATTGGTTCTATAAACCCAGATTCCCGTCACCTGTGTTGGTGTCCTCACAATTTCGGGCCTCGCCCCCCCAATTTTATTTCCGTGCCCTCACACCGTCTCATGGCTGGGACGCGTGGCTCCCTTTGGCAGGCACTACCCTCTGCCGATTCCCCTACGATGGCACCCCCGGGCACTACACTGCCTCCGAGCCTACCAGCTCCCTAAACACCGGGGAGTGCCCCCATGGCACCTCCCCTGAAACGCACACGTGGCAGGCTGGCTTCCCAGGCCCCTTTCCGAGGGTCAGCCGCGCCCACAACACTGCCCACGCGGCTAATGGCGCCCCGGGCCCCCGCACCAAGCGGGCGCACCCGTGCCCACTACGCTATCCCGGCCCCCCATGGGCCCTTGGCCTACTACGGCCGACTAGCCTGGTGCCCGGGGTACCCACTCAGCGATACTCATCTTTCGCAGCCACGCTCCCAGCCCGTCAACAGGGCTCCTGCACCCCTCCAAACGGGTTTCGAGCCTACACTCCCACCAACAACAAAACAACCTCCATTTTTGTTATTTTGACTAACCCAGCTAACTCACTCTACACTGACCCCGGGGTCCCTTGGGCGGGAGTCACTCCTCCCCCCAATCACTCATCGCACCATGCAGTCCCCATTCGCTCCATACACACAGACCCGCTGGCCTCACTCACTCACCAAGCACATGCTTCCACTTCACTCACCAACAACTCTTCAACACACTCACCGCTGAACTCTGCCATCCTTCTAACTACATCCCCTAACTAACTCGTGCTCCCACGTCGTCCCTTAAACTACAGCACATTCCATTTAACACTACGTCGCTAAACTATTTCAACTCTACACATCCAAAGGCTGTCACTGTCTCCAATTAATCCCATTAATCAATATCCCAACCTAAATCTCGCTACAATCCCTCTAACTAATCCATTCCACGGGCCCCAAGAGGACTTACCCCTGCCCCATGGAGCCGGTCTAGCTATGCTAACCCTTCCCCCTAACTAGTTTCATCCTGTGCCCAGGTAAGGGGGTCTTCCACCCCTTGCCCGGGAATCCTGTGCACCCGAAAGTGAGGCTTGCTTTTTCCTTTCTAATTGCGCAGCACCAGCGCGGTAACTCACAGCTCGCGCACTTTGCACCTGCCCGTGACGTCATGCAGCTGCACGTGTACCTCGTCCCTCCTTGGACGGTACCATCCGGCAGGGATACCCCTCCTGCCGGATTCCAACCCCACGTGCAGCCATGACGTCACCGTGCGCATAAAAAAAACACAAGCCCCACGTCTCAAGGGGTTCCCCACGCGAACACATGTGCTTTGCCCGTTGGAGCTTAACACACACACGCCCGCGTGGAGAACCCATCCGGTCCAAATCCATAATCCTGCCTAAACTTTGTCCGTCGCGGGATCGGCAACATTCACCGCGCTCGTTTCCGGACCGGGACTTCACTCTCGTAAGCGAGCACGTGGGGGCCTCGTGAGTTTGACAGCACGAACCTCGCGCTCGCTGCTGGGTGAACCTGGCACGGTCCCCGAAACAGCTACAGCCGCTACCCGGCTTTTGTCCCTCACATGTCGCCGTCGTCGTCGCCATTCAACCCACGCACACCTGCGTGTTACGACGCTCATACCCCATTCTATTACATTCACCTCGGGAGACGCGGCTGCATGTTCACACATGCCGACCGACATCTCCCTCACATACCGCTCTCTCACACACTCGGTCTCCCTTGCACTCGGCCGTTCACTCACGCATGCCTCATCCACACACCGTGCCTCACTCACACACGCGGGGGCACTCACCCGCGGTGTTTCATTCACACACGGCGCGCTGGGAAGCACGCTCCTCGGCACACTTGCCACCACACCACTCACACACGGGGTCGCTTCCACACACTGGGTCTTTGTCACCCACTCGGTCGCTCTCACACACGCCCTTGCACCCGCGCTATGCGTGCGTTGCAGCACGCATTTCGCCACACTCGTGAACACACACCTCGACACCACACACACCGGGACAACCACACTGGGGATTCGTGTCCCCACAAGGGTCTCCGGGGCCTCTATACCCCCCAAGCTCTCCGTGCACCTGTCCACAGCACTCCTCCCCTCGACCTCGCAAAGCACGACCGAACCCACCTGGTCGTGACTCGCCTCAAGGGGGCATACTCCCTCCCCTCGTTCCTGGAGGAGGCCATCCCGCTGCTCGCACTGGGTCTCCACCCAGTCCACGAGCTCACCCCCATTATCCTCCACTACCTCCGTGTGTGTGTGTGCGTCTATATCCCCATCTTCATCGTGTAGTCTTCCCTCTATCGTTCCCATCTCCCGTGTCTCTGCCAACTCAGTCACCTCTTCCCTTGTTATCTCCCTTGTCTCAACTATTATTTCCGTCTCTTCCCTTGTTATCTCCCTCATGCACGTCTCCGTCACCCCAATTAGTTTTTCCCTCTCGGTCACCGTCACTTTTTCCGTCACGACCCTCGCCCAACACGTCTCCCGAATTACTTTGTCACCCGCCTCCACCGCGGGCCTGACAGCCGTTGCACTCCCTCCCAGCTCGTTCGCTCCCACACGTGGCGTCGCCATTTTAAGCTCCCTGGTCACTGCCTTCATGCCCGCCTGCAGGCTTCGGCCCATGTTCTGCGTCTCACCCCGCAGCTCTTTCATTTCTTCCTTCATTCCTTGCGCATTTGTTTCCATATTAGTTTTCATTCCGTTCATTTGCTTGTTCATGTTCGCATTCATTTGTTGCGCATCCACATTCATCTTTGCCAGCATGGTGAATAGCTGGGTCATGTCGGGTGCGTTTGGGTGAGCCGTTTCGGCAGGGATCGGGGAAGGGCTTTGGTGGAGAGGGGGAGGGGAGGTGTCATACACCGCGGCCGCCGCCGCACCTATTTCAGGCTCTGGGTTCAGTTGGGGGAGTTCGTGTTCCTGCACAACCAACATTTCCTGCACGGGGTTTTCATCCTGGACCATGGATTCTACACATTCTAAATCCATTTCTAATACCCCCGGCTCCCGCTCAGCTTGAGACGCCATCTTATTTCTCGTAAAGGGTTAATTTGAATCGCTCGTAATTTGGAGGGAATCGGGGGTCACTCCTCTCACCCCTGGACCGATTCCCGTGAATTTAGCTGGAGACAGGAGAGCCCGTTTTCCCGCTCTCCGATACCAGTGCCGCGAGGAGGGGGATGAGTTTGTGTCCCACGACCTGACACCAATGTTGCGGATTCGCGCCCGCCGGCGTGCGAGCGGCCACGTAACTCGAATCGCGGCACGTCGCCCACCGGACGGACAATCCCGTCGTGACCCTCTCGGACTAACGCCGGGAACTAGTCACGGGTGGGCCTTTCGGCCTCACCACGATCGTGTCAATCGCCCCCCCCCCCCGCGTGGGATAGGGTTGTTCGCCAAATTCGACCTACCTAAGTACCCACACGGAGGGTAGACCGGGCGATCGCACCTCGCCGCAGGTCGACTTTGGACACGGGCCACTTTAAGCGACCCGTTCCGTACTATCGGGATAACCGAGCGCTGTTATCGTCAACCTCGACGGTTCCGATTAATTATCAGGCGTATTTAGCCCCTACCAACCCTCTACGTGAAGTAAGATGGAGATTCAATTAGAGAAAAGACGAAGCGAAACGGGAAAAACAGTTCAACATAAAGCACATTTATTCCGCGGCAAACGGAAAGCACACATATACAATTATGCACCAAAAGCAAATGTAAAAGTAACACGACAATTCTGCACAAAAAGCAAATGCAACAAGAGATACACAATGCAGATCGACTACCGACTACGCGAGCACACGGCAACACTTACACAGTTTTACTTCACAGACGGCGCCGACAACACATATACTCCAAAGCAAAAGAAAAAGGGGCCACCCTCAACGACAAGGGGGCAGACGGGCCTGGGGCCGAGACCGCGTCGAGCCTACCCGTCTGGTGATGAGCCGCAAAATGGCGGCGGCGCCCCGACTCCGCGGGCCTCGCTGGCACTGCCTGGAATGGGGTGGGAACGGGGCCCCCTTCTCACACTATCTCAGCGCGGGGGGAAACAGGGGGGGTTGTTGATGCTCGGGGGAAAGAGGATATCTGGCTGGCTTGGGTCCCGCGACGAGCGACTCCACCGCGACCTCGACCGCGTTCCCGGCCTCCCCTCTCCGCAGCTCCCCGACTCTGACACGAGCGCAGACCTCCACAAAGCTTCTTGGCTTCTCCAGACTCTCCGGACCCCGACAGACACTCTCTCGACTGATTTCGCCACCGCCACAACTCTCCAACTCTTCCCCGATTCGCCCCGCGCTCGGCGCTTTATAGTGCGACAGGAGAAACCATATGCAGATTTTTGGATCAGGATCGGCTCGGGGGCGGAGCCACGCTCGCCCATTGGACAGAGGAAAAGTGGGCGTGAATCATTCCTGATCCTCGAATCTGCATATATCGATTATACTCCGACGCGCCTGGAGGCGGGGCCAAATCGCCCCACACTCGCTGATAGGACGGAACAGAAGTGGGCGTGAATCGTTCTTGATCCGATTTCTCGGAAAGGCCACTTTTTGCACCCACTGCTCGATGCGCGCCCTGTGCGAGTCCAGGATCGGTGCCCACAAGCGGCGCGGGAATGGCGGTGATGCGATGGTTGCGAGAGCGAGATGTGACGGTAAAGGTCGTGGCTGTTGGCGTTGTTGTTGTGAAGCGGCGTTGCGGTTGGTGGTTGTTGTGTGATGGCTGTTGAGACGTGGTTGGCTCAAAATAAAGATAGAACAGAAAAACGGCTATCTTGAAGGGTCACAGCCCGAATGAATGACATTTATTCCCTCTAAACAACGGGTTTGGGCTAATTACACATATACTTACAGAGATATCTCACCGACGGGACCTGAATGGTGGTTTGCGAATTTCGTCAACCACAACAATATAATGAACAGATTTGGATATTGGGCCATCTCAAAAAAATTTTATGGCAGTGGAAAATGGCTGCCACAGCCATCAGCGGCTGAATTTGAGATGGCCCAATACCCAAATCTGTTCATAATATGATAGGCGACTTGTGTCTCAAATTTTGTGCTTTTCTCACAAAATGCACAATTGTTATGCTAAGTTGCCCCACTATAACTCTTGCACAACGGCCTGTGCAACATTGATACTGTTACTCATCAAGTATGAACCCGTGTGGAAGACTGGCTGAGGTTTCCCGGCAGGGGGCGTTGCAGCGTTGATACTGTTACTCGTCGAGTGTGGGCCCGCGTGGAGGAATGGCTGGGGTTTCCCGGCAGGGGAAAGGCCCCGCCCCGGAAAGGTGGGCCGTAGGACCTGTCCAATCAGAGTCGGAAAGCGAGGTGTGTTGACCAAGGCCCCTCCCCACTGAGGGAGGTCCATAAATTCCTGAGCATTCTCTGAGGCAGATGGTCTTTTTGAGGTCTTGGTGGTCTTTTCGAGGTCTTGGGTGGTCTTTTTGAGGTCTTGGAGAGTCTTTTAAAAGTTATTTTGAAGAGTTTTTGCTGGGCGTCTAGGCGGCGAACGTGTCTCTGCTGGCCCTCTACGAGGAAGGGAAGAGCGACCCCGACCCCCCTCCGTGAACCCCGGCCATTCACCACCCAAGCTCCACCACGAACCTCGAGTCCCACACGTGCGACTGGGGACCAAACCAGTGACCATTGTCAGGTGCCACATCACGGCGCATGCCCTTCCTCCGATGGTCAGGTACACCACTGAACTCTGGCCCCCAGCTTGTCTCTCTCCACGGCTGTGAGGGTCCAATAAAGATTCTGGGTTTCTTTTCATTTTGTGTGTGTCTGTGTGTGGGCCCATCTTGTAAGTAGAACTGAATAAGTGTTTTTGGATCATTGTAACTATTTCTTGCACATTCGCGTTAAGTCTTGCTTTGTGTCTTCATTTACTGCAAATAAACCTTGTTAGAAATGTTCCCAGTTCGTTTCTGTCCCTTTTTGGATTGGTCCAGCATGGTTCGGATCTGAGTTTAGGTGGAGTTTTATCCCCGATAATCCGTTAATTCCAACCGGCACGGCTTTGGCAGTTTCCGCTCTGCTGCACCAGAACCGGAGTTGGTAGTCGGTCATTGGAACTCCACTGCAGTCGCGAGAGTGACCCGGTTCGAGCAAGACGTGCCGAGGGCATGGTCTCCCCAGTAGTCGAAATCGCGCAGTTAATTCGGTAAATGGGTTAGAGACAAATAGACCCTACGCTACGTGGTTGAAATATTGGCGGCCACGGTCGGTTAAACGACCCACTGGCTCGCGGAGTTATCTGAGCGACGGACTACAATTCCGAGGAGTCTGGTGGAAACGACGCAAACCTCCCCCACCTCGTGCTTGTTCTCGCCACCGATCCCCGGCCTAAAACAATATATATATATATATATATGAAGGAGGGACCATAGCTTTGCTTTCAGAAAGTAAGTAGGTATATAGGTTTTGTTAAAAGACTCGTTAATTCTTAGAAGGATCATATTTCACTCCAGATTTCGACACTTACATCGTCGGAAGGATATCCGATCCTCAAAGCCAAAATAATATTTTGATGATATACTTTATTTAGTCCGTGAGAGTTGATCGTGGAAAGTTGCATCATGTCATGAATGAAATCCCTCCTAGCTCCTTATTTAAAATCTATAGCATGTACAAAAGTGATTTACCCAGCGAATCGTCGCGATAATGAACAGGCATTCAATAATACGAGTGTGGAAAATGAAAAAAAAAACACCTATCGTGAAGAAATCATTGCGGCTTGTTCCAAGTCAGGCATGGACAGGCCAAAAAACATGGTGGTTTCAGACCCCAGCGAGGTTACATGGGATACGCCTTAAGACCATATTGAGAGCGGTGACCGAGGAAGTGCCTGGTAAAGGATATAGTTAAATAAGGCCGTTAATTATCTGCAAAAGGGGTTTTAATTAACCCAAACACCCAATTTTCATTCATGCACTTGCATAGAGTGTTCTTCGTTTGCATGCAAAGTTTCAGGCTGCTCGGTTTTATGGTTTTGGAGTCATGGAGGAGACACTGACATTTATTAGTCTACGTGTGTACACATATATATATATATATATATATATATATATATATATATATATATATATATATATATATATATATATATATATATATATTTCCATATAATCATTCGAATCACTGAGTCCAAAGGAAGCTTGAGGTAACCTTACAGTGGAGGTCCCACATGGGATCTTTGCTGATTTTAAATATTCAGACCATGTGAAATCAGAATCTGAATGATGACAAGCTGGAATGCTTGAGTGCTTTTCAGAAATCACTGGTTTCTATGGTAACCATCTCAGCTGGCTGAGCATTCGTGAGTAAACAGAATTGTGATATTGCATCGACGAGTTCCTGTATTTCAATCATCAAAATGTCGATTCCTTTGTTTTCTGATGTCGGGAATTCATTGAAACCATATTTTTGGCGCGTCGAGGGTTTCACCCCGACCTGGACGGATGGCCAGACAGTTCTCAATTGGAGCCCCACAGCCACGATTCTCGAAGGTTCATGGCGCACACGAAAGGAATGGTGGTAAATGATGAAGGCACACGGGTTGTACTCAACCCACAACAGAAGCACGGACACAAGCAAATTAAATTAAATGGATAATTTAATGACGGTAATTAAATATGTACAATGACAATAATTCAAATTATAATAATGAAAGACAAACGTGAGGTAATCCAAATCTAATTTTAGGCACCTCCGCATGCAGACACACACACACAGACAAGGGGTCATGTAAAACAAAGAAAATAAGAAATCCTTTTTCATTCCTTCACTTAACTGAGTCCAGGCGATCTTTTTGCTGAGGCAATGTGCTCGGGCTGCGTCGTCGCCATGCCCCCAAAAAATGGCGCCGAGCAATTCGTGAGGAAATATTCGACATCAGGGCTCCCAGACCGCGGCGTCACTTCTTCGTCGACCGCGCTTGCCGATCCCGCTCTCTCCGTACTCTTGCCGAGACGTGCTCTGGTTTCTCTGATTGCCTCCCTCACAAACTCCACTCGTGCATTCGCTCCTTGTGACGAGCTGCTTCCCCATCCTCTCTGATCGCCTGCCTCCTATGCCACTTCTTCTTCATCTGACTAATATGGCCTCTGGCTACCGAACCAACAAAACCAACAACTTCTTCACTTCTCCCTGTTCACGTCACACCCATCAGTCATCAGCCATGGGGGTGTGACTTTGCTCGCCGTCACCTTTGGAGGTGGGACTTCTTGCCGACTTGGTCATGTTATAAAAACGCAATTCTTCCATTGCTGGTTTGCAATACAAAAACAAAGGGAAAAATCACAGGGGGGCAATTACCTACAGGGGAATTATCTCCAATTCCGATCTAATGAACACCGCACCACCCCCGTGTGGTGACAGGTAACACAAGCACAGTTTCCCAACTTGGTTTACATCGAGATGTCTCCGACATGTCCACGGGCCAAGCAACTCTATACAATCCTATCTTTCTTATTAAATTCTGTTATGATGATATGCTAGGTGGTCATATTTTGGACCATTAGTTGTGTGTTAATCAGCTGTCGGGATTCTAACCTTGCTTGTAATTGTGTATTATTCAAACCTTGCTTTAAAATGTTGCTTTAAATGTATCATGCTGTTTTCACTATGTCTTTGATAACCCTTTATGGCTCTGCAGCTGCACAACAGCATGTCCTTGGGAAAACTGTGTATGCTGATATCCCACACATTCCTGTTCTTAGTCATCACCAGAGTTTCGCCTTTGCTATCAGCAGGTGCCAGTGTAGGGGTGTGGGAGTCTTAGAAAGTTATTAGTTGCAAGATGAACTGTTGGGTTGCGAATCTGAGGATTGACTGATTCAACTTCCCTGAGGGCCCCGAGGGAGGGGGGAAAGAAGCCCACTGCCGCATTTATTTCTTTATTTCTTTATCCCTTAGCACACACTTATAGTCCACACCCAGTTCTGCTTTTGTGTGATTATATAAACAACTGTTTTGAAGTAAGAATCTCAATGTGGCACGGGGGCACCTGACTGAAGGGCCTTTGGGCTGCATTCCGCATGCGTAGTGCCATCTTCTGAAATAAATCGTATCATTCGAGAACCCTCATTCGACTCTGTCATTACTCGGCCGAGTGAAGAGTCATAACAAATTCCTCCATCTTCTACCCAACAAACATAACAAGCAGTCATAGACTGGTATCGTCAACTTGACCTCTGACCTTGTCTAATAAAAGCTGTCTCCAGAGAAG
>NC_140972.1:50796396-50831396 GCF_056783735.1 Eptatretus burgeri | reverse complement strand
GTCCCCCAGAGGAACTGCTTATCCATAGCGTTTGCCAGATCTATGTCGATATTTTTTGGAGATTTCATGAGATGCTCAACAAGAAATCAAAGCAAATCTGGTGAAAAAAATTAAAATAAAGTTATAACGTTTGCGCGGACCGCGAACTGATGTACCACATGACGCGTGCACATTCGAGCAGGCAACGTGGTGGATTATCTGCAATGTTTATTTCAGTGCAAATAAACTTTTTGATGTTAACAGGGTTGTTCTCCGTTAAACAGCAACTCTTTTGTGGATAAAGTCATTATTTGAACAAATTATTTTCAATCATTCAACAGCTGCGGGCCCGGTGAAGACCACCTTTAAAGTAAAAGGCATTATATATGGTATGCAGCCACAGTGTGGTCAGCCATTCCTTATCAACCATTCAATTGGAGTGCTTGCTCAAGTGCCTCAGCCACTTGCCGAGTGCCCTACATTTGACAGCAGTACTGCACGACGTCATTTTGAGTGAATCGTTCACTCACTACGGATGCTTTTGCCACGCCAAGTCTTTCAGGGCAACTGGTTCGTGCCCCGCCATCCTGGGTGAGTGGTTCATGCCCCGCCATCCTGAGCAAGGTGAGCGATTGGTTCATGCCCCGCCATCCTGAGCAAGGTGAGCGAGTGGTTCGTTCCCCGCCATCCTGAGCGAGGTGAGCGAGTGGTTCGTGCCCCGCCATCCTGAGCGAGTGGTTCGTGCCCCGCCATCCTGAGTGAGTGCTTCGTGCCCCACCATCCTGAGCGAGTGGTTCATGCCCCACCATCCTGAGCGAGTGGTTCATGCCCGGCCATCCTGAGCGAGTGGTTCGTGCCCGGCCATCCTGAGCGAGTGGGTCGTGCCCCGCCATCCTGAGTGAGTGCTTCGTGCCCCACCATCCTGAGCGAGTGGTTCATGCCCCACCATCCTGAGCGAGTGGTTCATGCCCGGCCATCCTGAGCGAGTGGTTCGTGCCCGGCCATCCTGAGCGAGTGGGTCGTGCCCCGCCATCCTGAGCGAGTGGTTCGTGCCCCGCCATCCTGAGCGAGTGGTTCGTGCCCCGCCATCCTGAGCGAGTGGTTCGTGCCCCGCCATCCTGAGCGAGTGGTTCGTGCCCCGCCATCCTGAGCGAGTGGTTCGTGTCCCGCCATCCTGAGCGAGTGGTTCGTGCCCCGCCATCCTGAGCGAGTGGTTCGTGCCCCGCCATCCTGAGCGAGTGGTTCGTGCCCCGCCATCCTGAGCGAGTGGTTCATGCCCCGCCATCCTGAGCGAGTGGTTCGTGCCCCGCCATTCTGAGCGAGTGGTTCGTGCCCCGCCATCCTGAGCGAGTGGTTTGTGCCCCGCCATCCTGAACGAGTGGTTCGGCCCCGCCATCCTGAGCGAGTGATTCGTGCCCCGCCATCCTGAGCGAGTGGTTCGTGCCCCGCCATCCTGAGCGAGTGCTTCGTGCCCCACCATCCTGAGCGAGTGGTTCGTGCCACACCATCCTGAGCAAGTGGTTCATGCCCGGCCATCCTGAGCGAGTGGTTCGTGCCCCGCCATCCTGAGCGAGTGGTTCGTGCCCCGCCATCCTGAGAGAGTGGTTCATGCCCCGCCATCCTGAGCGAGTGGTTCGTGCCCCGCCATCCTGAGCGAGTGGTTCGTGCCCCGCCATCCTGAGCGAGTGGTTCGTGTCCCGCCATCCTGAGTGAGTGGTTCGTGTCCCGCCATCCTGAGCGAGTGGTTCGTGTCCCGCCATCCTGAGCGAGTGGTTCGTGCCCCGCCATCCTGAGCGAGTGGTTCGTGCCCCGCCATCCTGAGCGAGTGGTTCGTGCCCCGCCATCCTGAGCGAGTGGTTCGTGCCCCGCCATCCTGAGCGAGTGGTTCGTGCCCCGCCATCCTGAGCGAGTGGTTCGTGCCCCGCCATCCTGAGCGAGTGGTTCGTGTCCCGCCATCCTGAGCGAGTGGTTCGTGCCCCGCCATTCTGAGCGAGTGGTTCGTGCCCCGCCATTCTGAGCGAGTGGTTTGTGCCCCGCCATCCTGAACGAGTGGTTCGGCCCCGCCATCCTGAGCGAGTGATTCGTGCCCCGCCATCCTGAGCGAGTGGTTCGTGCCCCGCCATCCTGAGCGAGTGGTTCGTGCCCCGCCATCCTGAGCGAGTGGTTCGTGCCCCGCCATCCTGAGCGAGTGGTTCGTGCCCCGCCATTCTGAGCGAGTGGTTCGTGCCCCGCCATTCTGAGCGAGTGGTTTGTGCCCCGCCATCCTGAACGAGTGGTTCGGCCCCGCCATCCTGAGCGAGTGATTCGTGCCCCGCCATCCTGAGCGAGTGGTTCGTGCCCCGCCATCCTGAGCGAGTGGTTCGTGCCCCGCCATCCTGAGCGAGTGGTTCGTGCCCCGCCATTCTGAGCGAGTGGTTCGTGCCCCGCCATCCTGAGCGAGTGGTTCGTGCCCCGCCATCCTGAACGAGTGGTTCATGCCCCGCCATCCTGAGCGAGTGATTCGTGCCCCGCCATCCTGAGCGAGTGGTTCGTGCCCCACCATCCTGCGCGAGTGGTTCGTCCGCGACTTCTTGAGCGAGTGGTTCGTGCCCCGCCATCCTGAGCGAGTGGTTCGTGCCCCGCCATCCTGAGCGAGTGGTTCGTGCCCTGCCATCCTGACAGAGTGGTTCGTGCCCTGCCATCCTGAGCGAGTGGTTAGTTCCCCGCCATCCTGAGCGAGTGGTTCGTCTGCAACATCCTGAGCCAGTGGTTCGTGCCTCGCCATCCTGAGTGAGTGGTTCGTGCCCCGCCATCTTGAGCGAGTGGTTGGTGCCCCGCCATCCTGAGCGAGTGGTTCGTGCCGCACCATCCTGAACAAGTGGTTCATGCCCCGCCATCCTGAACGAGTGGTTCGTGCCCCGCCATCCTGAACGAGTGGTTCGTGCCCCTCCATCCTGAACGAGTGGTTCGTGCCCCGCCATCCAGAGCGAGTGGTTCGTGCCCCGCCTTTTTCCCCCTTTTTGTACGATCTTCTTTCATTTATATGACCCATCACTTCGGCGTAGATGGATGTCTATTCAAAATGAAATCTTTAGTTTTTAAAAGTTTCTTCAACCGTTTCGTTGGAGAGCTTGCTTAAGTGCTTAAGCCACTTATACAATGCTCTTCAATCTTCGCTGGTAATACCACGACAATGGGGAAATCTACGTAGTTAGGAAGACAAAATGAACTACATGATTACAATGAGTAAAAAAGGTTTTCGGTTGTAACAAAGCAACGATTCACCACATCACGAAGAATAGCCGAGAGGTACGCACGCTCGCTCTAATCTGTTTAGCCCGAGTTCAAATCCCAACCCAGCTATAAACTGTCATCCTTGTGTTTCACAGGCAGAGCGATTCATCAATGTGTGTGCCATGTCTCGATGGACATTAAACTGCATGACACATCTGCCTGAATCCTCCCTCCACTCTCACTCCCTCTCTTCCTCTCTCTCTCTCTCTCTACCCCTCCCTCCCACCCATATCCTTCTCTCTCCTTTCCCCCTGCTCTCTGACCCCCCCTCTATGAAGAGGACTTTTAAGGATTGACAGTTTAGTTTTGAATTTAAAACTACTTCCCTATCATGTAGCATGTACAAATAAGATTTGGAATGGGCCGACTGGAGGGGTGCAAAGGTCGCTGCATGTGTGAGCATACATGCAGGCTCGGCCTTTGCCAGGTAGATAGCATGGGTTTTGAATGCTCCTGCCTGGTAATATATCAAACCTGGCGGTTAAAAAGAAAATGCTGCTGTTTGGGAGCATTTTATCACCATTCCCTTCCCCTTCCCTGAACTATCACGATGCCTTCCCTTCCCCTCTCGCTGGCTTACCTTCCCTTCTCCTTACGCTGCTTTCCCTTCCCCTCACACTGCCTTTCCTACAACTCTCCTCATGCTTACCTCCTGCCAACCACCCCCCCCCCCCGCCTCCAGCCCCATGGACATCTCCCGGCAGTCTCCGTGTGCTATTTTAACATACCCATTTCATTCAATCCTGTACTACCTTCCCTTCTCCACAAGTCCCACTGCCAAATGCAAATCGAGAACCACTCCCATCAGACTTACCTCACCCCAAACCCCTCCCCACTTCCTCCCTCCTATCTCCCCCTCCATCTCGCTCCCCCACCCCTCCGCCCTCCCCTCTAGCTCCCCCTCCCTTCCCTCTCCCTCATTCTTCCTCTCTCTCCACCTCCCTCCGTCCACTCCCCCCTTCCTCCTCTCTCCTTCCTCTATCCCTTCCATCACTCCTCCCCCCCCCACCCCCTTAACTAACGGCAGTGAAGCAACAGGTTGTATTTGCGAGTTAATAACATAAACATAATTAATACGTTCCAATAAGTAATGTATTGGAACATATTGTCATGTTTGTGGGGTCGATGGAGGAATGTAATAGGAAAGATAGGATCGTCTAGAGTTGCTTGGCCCATGGGCGTGTCGGAGACATCTTGATGTAAACGAAGTAGAGAAACTGTGAGCTTAAGTGTTACTCGTCACCACATTGGGGGGGGGGGGGTGGGTGGGGTGTTAATTAGATAGGGATTAAGGCTAATTTCCCTCGTATGTAATTTCCCCCTGTCACTTTTCCCTATGTTTTTTGTATGACAAACGAGCAATGGAACAATTGCATTTTTATAACATGACCAAGTCGGCAAGAAGCCCCACCTCCAAAGGTGATGGTGGGCAAAGTCACGCCCCCGAAGCTGATGATTGATCAGCGTGATGTGAGTCGGAGGAGGAACAGTGGAAAAGAGGCCACGTTAGTCAGAGGACGGGGGAGCAGCTCAAGCGAGAAGCAAACGCATGAGTGGAGTTCAGTGTGACGGAGGCGACCAGAAAAACCAGAACGTGTCTCGGCAAGAGAATGTGGAGGCGGGTTATTGCAGGAGGAGACAGACACGGTCGGAGACGAAGGCTTGAAGCGAGACAGAAGCGAGAGAGACAGGATCAGCGGTCGAAAGAGCAGGGCATTTTGGCTGGCTTTCCTTTGACACATGAAGAAGAGCGAGATTGCATTTGTTGTTATGAGAGGAACGTGACTGGGTCGGAGGATCTCGCTTTGCTCTCTTCTTGGCACGACAAAATAGCTGCGTGAATCTCGTATTCGTACTGAGACAAATTGGCCACGTGCTGAGCAAGACGCTGGCCAATGACTTTTGGTTGGTCTTGAGAGACGGACCTCGAAGCCTCGAGTGTATCTCTGAATGGAGCACCACCATTCTGTAGTCGGGAAGCATGGTCGACGAAGGAGCTACACCGTGGTTCGGAGGCTCTGACGTCGATTATTGCCTCACGAATTGCTTGGCGCCATTTTTTGCGGGGTGCAGTTACCCGTGCAACGATGACACGGTCCGAGCACATTGCCTCAGCTAAATGAAGGAACGGAAAGAAATTTCTCATTTTCATTATTTTATATGACCCCTTATCTGTGTGTGTGTCTGTGAGTGGAGGCGCCTCAAAATTAGATTTAGATTACGTCACGTCTGTCTTTCATTTTATAATTTGAATTATTGTCATTGTACATATTTGATGACAAGCAAATTAAATTAAATGGATAATTTAATGACAGTGTCCGTGTATCTGTTGTGGGTCAAGTACAACCCACGTGTCTCTGTCCATTACCACCATTTATTTTGCGCGCGCCATTAATCTCCGACAATCTCGGCTGTAAGCCTCCAAGGGAGAACTGTTTGGCCATCCATCCAGGTTGGGGTAAACCCCCCTGGACATGACAATATTAATTACTATATACAGTAAGACCCTGACATTTGTGGGGGATATGATCCTAAAAACATGCTGCGAATGTCAGGGCATTGTTTCATTGGGAAAAATAGGGGATTAGTTTTGCGGTTTTTTCAAAAGCATTTTGGCAAAAGCATTTTGGGGTTTCGTGCCCCGCCATCCTGAGCGAGTGGTTCGTGGTCAATTGGTCTGGGCTCGTGGAAGAGTTATGGTACAGAACAAATCAGGACACAATATGCCAAAGGGAACAGCAGGAGAAAGGGGAAACACCAACGGCAGGGCGGAGAGAGAAAGCAGACGGAGACGGACAAACAAGAGATGCAGGTAATGATGAGGGGTAAGGGAGAATGCAAAGGGTGGACAATATGGATACATAAGCAAAATGTTGGGATTGGTGGAAGGTGGTTTAACAGGTAAAGAAAAGATCATGGCTTTGGATGGAGGATGATTTGAGATGGTGGTGAACAGCTGTCTTGAAGACCTGGAGGGAAGTATGCGATTGAAGAGAGCATGGAAGGTGGTTCCACAGGTGGGAAAAGAGAGGAATAAGTGAGTGGAGGTGAGTGGTGGTTCTGCATTTCGGCAGTTTCATGAGGAGAGGATTGCTGGTGGACTGCGTGCATCCTGCAGATACCTGAGGGGGACAAAGCACGGACAGAGCAGAGGGTGCAAGTCCAGAAACGAGGTGGAAGAAGACAAAGAGACGGGTGCAAGTCCAGAAATGAGGTGGAAGAAGACAAAGAGACCACCGACCTGTCCGCGATAGCGAAGTGATAGGCCCAGAGACTCAACTTCATCATGAGAGATTCCAATGATCTTGAAAGCTTTTGCTTCCATGGCATCAAGCTGAGAAAGATGTAAGACAGGGTAGCCAGCCGAGAGGGGAGAGAAGTTTTCCATCAACTTGCATACAGAGGCCTTGTCAGTGAATAAGTGTTCAGGTGTGACAAGGAAAGATTGCACGACGGAGGATGCCCAGTCAACATCTAGCTTTTGAGGCCAATTTTGAAATGCGACTTGCCCAAGAGAGATCTTGGCTGAGAGCGAGACCCAAGAGTTTGAGTGACTATACTTCTTCAAGGGGATTGTCTAGAAATAAAGGTGATAAAGTGGATGGGAGGATTTGTGGTCTGGTCTTTTCAGAGAGAGCAAGTGAGTGTGTGGGATTTCTCAGGATTGAAAGACATATTCCAAGTGTTTGACCAGTGTGTGATTTTGTCAAGATCTGAGGAGAGGGAAGAGGCTGCAGCCTGTCTCTCAGAAGGATGAGACACGTCATGGCAGAGGGTGGCTTCATCAGCAAAGAGATAGAGGATTTTCCAGAGTTAGTGAGATCATTGATGAAGATTAGGAATAAGACTGAACCAAATACACTGCCTTGGGGTACTCCAGCCATGACAGGGAAGGGAGATGATCGGGTTCAGTTGAGAAACACACATTGGCAAGGAGAGTGGAGGAAGTCAGTAATGGAAGAGTGGAGTTGGCCTTGGATTCCATAGGTAAACAGTTTGGAGAGGAAGGCAGGATCTCAGACTCAGAAGGCAGGATGGAGGGTAAATGACAGGGTGAAAAGGGCAGAGAGAGGAAGTGCAAGAGAAGCAGAACGGGTTCTTAGGACACGTGAGCTAATACAGTCAGGTCCAGTTGCAGAGTCAGAGTCGAGGGTTGTCAGAAACTTTTCCACCTTTTCAGATGCAAAAGACACATAATTCAGGAGCAGTTGGGTCCGACTGGGAAGGATGGGTACATCGAGGGGGGTGTTCGGGACACAATAATTTGAAGCAAATACATAATTGAGGCAATCGGACTTTTAACGAGCGGAGTCGGCTGTGGTTCCATTTTAAGTGAGGAAAGGGATGGAAGGGGAGCATATATACCAGGGACGGACTTGACAAGGTGTCACCAGGTGTTAGAGGGGGGAGACGACTTTGAAAGTTCATTCTTGAGACTGGACAGATGTTGTTTTCTGGCTCTTTACCCAGCATGTGAGACCCAACACTTAGCACATTACCACAAGCACCAATACCAAGTGTGGTGACCTCAATTGAGGTGCTCAATTTTGCCTTTATTGGCTGGAGAAGAATGCATGTAATGGTTTTACACAGTCACAAAACAGTAAGTGGAACAATGAAACAGGAAATAGTTTTTCCAATTGAGAAATGCATTTCTACCTTTCGCTCCCAGAAGGTATTGCAAAGGCGCTCTGCAGATCCATTTCGCAGGGAAAATGGTTTAAAGTCACATGAGGAATTTCTGTGAATAATAATTTGATGAAAAACAGCAATTGGTTTAAATTAAAAACACAATCAGTTTTAGCTCATTTACAAACACTGTTGTTTATCAAAACAGATCAAAGTTTTGTCAGCTGTAAAACCTTTTGTAGTTTCTCAGCCACGTAGCCTGGAATCTCACGTTTGAAAAACGTATTTGGCATTGTGGAACAGTCAAAGCTATTTTGACCTCTCTGTCGCCAAATGGGACTTTTCACAACCATAAAAAATCTACCAATATCAGTCAGGTTTATCACCTTCTATAGACACCAGGAGGGACCATGGTGTGTCCAAACTTCATTGCTGCGACCTGAAACTCCACTGAGATAGATGGGTCCACAAACATCTTGTAACCTGTCATACAGTGTGCATTTATTAATGGTTAGGATGCAGAACAAAACAAGAATTACAGCAATAAAAGATTGTGAGTCTTTCACTGTCTGGTTTTGCTTCATTTACATGCACCACTCAACAATGTTTCGAATAGATCGAGATTGTCTGCCAATGTGGTTTGGTGAAATTAACATGAAAATGTAGTTTCAGGGACAGCCAAGTTGAGTGGTGCTGGAAATGAAGCATTAGATCAGTTTGTACTGGTGGTGGCGGATAAGCTGAGGCCTCACCCGGGTATTCTGTAGCATTTTTTCCAGTGAATGCTGGGAGCCACTCGTAAAACACAATGTTCTGTTGGGTATATTGAGGACTTCATCACTGACCATTTTCACAAATGTTTTTGTTTGTGGGCTTGTTGGTGTTGTGATACAGGAATGTACAGAGGATGTTACTCGTTTTTATGTTATTCCTTCTAATGTATGTCCATCTCATCCCTTTTTCCACATGTAAAACATTCACCATTCATGGAGCTAACAATGGTTATAGACAAGGGTCCAAAGGAATTAAGCAAGTTCAATAATTCCATGCTCAATTAAAGCAGGGAATTTGGAATTTGACCAGCGAGGGTATTGGAATAAAAGTCATAAACATTATCAAGTCTACATCGACAGACAGTTTGAACGACAGGTTTTATCAGCTGAGGGCTAAATGCGAGGAAGGACTAATGCTCCAAACATCATAGTTACTTTACATCCCACCCAAGGGAGTGAAAACTCCTTTGTTAAGTTTCAGACGATAAATACACTTCTCACCTCCACTCATTTAATCCTCATTTTACAACCTGTGGAACCAACTTCCACATTCTCTTCAATCTCATTTTTCCATCCAGGTCTTCAAAACACCTGTTCACCACCATCTCATATCGTCCCCAATCCAAAACCATGATCTTTTCCATTTTCTACCCTTGGTAACCCCTCCCCTCCCACCGCCAACCCCACTCCAATCCCTCTGCTTCCAAATTTCCAGTTTTCCCTCTTGACAGTTTCCTTCTATAGCCATCTTGTCCACCCTATGCATCCTCTCCTGCCCCCATTCCTCCCCATACCCATTGTTTCTCCAAGTCTGCCTCCATATTGGCCTTCAGCCCTGATGTTGGCATTTCCCTCTCTCTGGTGTTTCTTTTGGCCTGTTATATTCTGATCCATTCAGTGTACCAGGATCTTTTCCATTTTCTACCCTGAGCACTTCACGAGCCTCCTATGACTACCAATTTTTTTTTTCTATATCAAACAGTAACTCAATGCAATACATTGTACAGAAGCAATGTCACGAACAAATTTATGATAATTGCAGATTCAAATGGTTTAGTTGTTGAGTGGAAACGCATAAAAAAGAATTTCGTAGAATTTTCTTCTGAAAATTATTGTCGTCACAACGTTCAACAATATCCAATGATTGAAATTTTGATATTGCCGTATTGTTCAGGGTGTTAAGTTGTCACCCACTACAAGTGTTGCATGCATGAATGGAATGTATGTAGATGCATATATAGTTGTAGTTATTAATACTTGAAACACCCACTGCCGTCTGGAGCATTGATAAGTCGTCTCTCCCCCCCCTCCCCACTCTGTGAAATGGGGGGTGGGGGTTGTTTTACTTCCATGGCCTGGCCCTAGCTTTGACCAATACGTATGCAACATTTGGTGGGGATCGGGCCAACCCTGTTTTTGTTTTTTTACATGATTTTCAGATGTAGATACATACATACATACATATATACATACATACATACATACATACATACCTACATACATACATACATACATACAGACATACATGGAATTGCCATATTTAATAGAGTAGGATTACATCACATTTGCACACACGTAATGGAATTTGAAGTGTCAAGAACATCAGTGTGTGCACCATCATTTTCATAACAGAGTTTAATGCATCTCCATGTTTTGAATGTGACATCGTTTTGTTTTGGGAGATAATTGAAAACGCATTCCATACACCCTGCTTCATGTCATCTGTTGTGTGATAGCGGGTCTTTGACACATATACATGTGTAATCCATATAGGGGGTAATGCGACTGATGTCACACCCTGGACATTAATAAAAATGAGTTCCCAATTTATTGTTAGTGATGGAAAGCTCCACAATGTGCTTGAGGGACCCTGGGTTCAGGGAGTTTGTTTACATTGCATGTTTAAGGGTGTGTAAACCTGGTAAACAGCGATGACCCATTTCCGTGCAGTCAGGAAGATCTCTTCGTCTGACCAATCTGGATGGTCATCTTTCATTTGCTTGGCTTGGAAGTTGTGAAAACGCAGCCATACTGTGCCAAGCACTCTCAGGAATGGGCTTTCATTTCCCCAAGGATTCCCAAACGCTGTACACATGAGGTATACACAGCATGCATATGCAATGACAACAATAAAACCATATCAATTGTATCCATGGGGTATGGAGAGCATGGCGAATGGTCAAAACGTTTTCTCAACCATTAAGGAATGGCCCTGCACCAGGGAAACTCTACACAGATGCGAGTCCTTTTTTCTATCCAGTTTGCAACCAGTGTCACATGTTGTTCCCAGAAGTGGTGGAGTTTCCTGATCATTTTTCCTTACAAGTTATGTTTTTAGTTCTGGAATGGTGGCAGAGAATGCCCACCAATGTCATCTCAGTATGACCAACAAGTGCCTCATGAACACCAAGTTATATAAACAAGGTTCGTTTAAATTTGAACTGAACTTTATTTTATTTTATATAAATCTAAGCTCATGGAAGAGCAAGAAGCATATCAACAGACGTGCAGATCAAATTTTAAAGGAGAACCAACAATCACGTGTTTCCCACGAATACACATGATGAAAAAGAAGATATTGGTCAGTGAGGTAACAATGGGGGTTGGGCAGCAAATTCTCATGTGTTTTTTTTGTTCACAAAACCATCTTTTGAAATTTCCATGTGATTGGCTGCACAGTTTGGTGATGATCATCTGTCAAGGTCATCCAAAATTCCAGGTCAACCTCAAAATTCCAAGCTCAATGATAAACAAAATTCCAAGTCAGATATGAATTACAATCATACAATCAGACTGGCAGAGAACTTTTAATAAGCACTGTAGATTCTCCAGCTTTATCCATTTCAAATAAAAATAGATGCAAACACGATAAACAAGTTTTCTCGTTTACATGTTAAGGATATCTGTCACACAAGCAACTGACGACTTTTCCTCAAAGCTGATTCAGCCATATATTGAAACACAAGAAGCTCTTGCATCACTCACCAGCAAATGACTACAAAGAGTGTCCCACACAACACCTAGTTTTGAGTTTAAGAATAACTGAAGGAGGCATCATTCTTCAACCTGTGTATTTTTTGCACAAAAAACCCACCTTCCAATCGATAATGTTATATGCATGTCGATCCATCTTCTTCATATGTTTATAACTCCACAAAAAAAAAAAACGTGTGGTTTGGAAGATCCATATTGAAACGTGAAACCACCACAAGCTACTTTTGTTGCTCACAACAAGGTTCAGTACCCATTTTTCATCACTGAGGGGTCTTTATCCAAAACTGTGCAGGCATTGTGTTACTGGTATTAAGTATCCTCCCACGGGGAAGAGGGGGTGTTACATTGTTGTTTGTTCGACTGTAAATGAGTTTTGTGATTGTGATGGTATGACTGTTTGACAGTTTTGATGACTTTTGTGATTTGCTTGTTATTCTCTTTTTTATTGTTGCAGATGCTGTGTGCCATTTTACTTTCTGCAAGAATTCACTTCTCCTTGGAGAGATAGTTAATGAAGGAGAGAAATAGAGTATAAAGGAGATGACAGAGAAGAAAAAGCAAGAATTAGAATGAATAAAGAGAATTGTGAAAAAATTAGAAAAAAAGGAGTTTGCGAACAGAATGAGTGGAGATTTGGGGGGGGTCTGGGTGCTTTGGGGGATCCTGAAGAGTTGTGGAGTGCCTTCAAGACCACCGTCCTTTATGTTGCCGGTTGATGTCTTGGAGCTCACCGGAGGGCGAAGAAGAATTTTGTCTCTCAAGAGACACTGGATACCATTGCCCAAAGTCACAGGGCCAGGCTGAATGGCAGAGCTGAGCTGTTCAGGGAGCTGAGGCATAAAACTGCACGTGCACCAAGGGCAGACAAGGAGGCCTATGTGCAAGGAATCTTTGAGGGGGTAGAGCATCACCTGTGGTCAAGTGACTCTCATCCTGCTTACAGTTACATGCGCACATTGCGTTCGTCTAAGCCCATCACTCGGTGTACTGCAGTTAAAGCAGAGGGTGGTAGGCTCTTGACAGAGGAGTCCAAAGTGAAGGCCCGCTGGGCCGGTTACTTTGAGCGGCTGTACCAAGCTGATCCACAATCTGTCGAGTTGGATGTCAGGGGTGTTACAGTCCCTATTGCTGACCATCCAATCAAGTGTGGTCAACCTTCATTTGTAGAAACACAGGTTCTGGTGAACCGGTTGAAATGGAATAAAGCTCCTGGGATCTGCGACATCCATGCTGAACTTCTCAAGGCTGGTGGAAATGCTGCACTTGTGTCGTTGCATGCAGTTCTGTGCTCTGCCATGAACACAGGCATCATCCCAGCTGACTGGAAGAGGGGGCTTTTTGTCCCTCTCTTGAAAGGGAAAGGTGATCCCCACGACTGCAGCAACTACAGAGGGGTGATGATGCTTTCAGTGCCGGGCAACGTCTTTGCTCGGATAATCCTTGATAGAGTTCGCCACCATCTGCTTGAGCACCAGTGTCCAGAGCAGTCAGGTTTTACAGTTTACACCAACGAGGTCAACGATTGACCATATCCTTGCTCTTCAGGTCCTCACCGATCACAGATGAGAGTTTCAGCAGGAGCTGCTTGCAGCCATTGTTCATCTCTGTAAAGTGTTTGATTCAGTGAATCTGGATGTCCTCTGGAGAATTTTTGGTCTTTGTGGGGTGCCACCAAAACTGATCGATCTGATGTATGAACTATACTCTGGTACTGAGAGTGCTGTGATGTGGTGCTTCCATCTCTGATTTATTCCAGTTGTTACTGCACTTGTAACACTTACAAGTGCAGTAACAAGTGTTACTGCACTTGTAACCCAAACTTTTCTGCACTTGTATGGACTGGATTCTGGGGAGCATGTCGGAGAGATAAAGCTGCGGTGCATCGTTTGGGAATGTCAAGATCTCCGACCTTGATTTCGCAGATTATGCAGTCATCTTTGCGGAGACTCTAGATATCCTTTTGGGGGCCATCGAGCTGTTGAATGAGGATTCGTAGGCGCTGGGATTACGGGTTTCCTGGGTCAAAACTAAGATCCAGGCTTTCAATGACATCTTGGATACTGCTATCCTGTCTGTGCCTGTTTGTGGTGAGGATGTTGCGGTCACGGAGAGATTCACTTACCTTGGCAGTGATATTCATGTCTCTGCTGGCTGTGAGCCATAGATCAACAGACGTCTGGGTCGGGCCTGGGGAGTCATGGATTCACTGGATCATGGGGTGTGGCGCTGCCGGCACCTGTGTGGAAGGACGAAAGTCCGAGTCTTCAGGTCGTTTGTGCCTCCAGTCGTGCTCTGTGGATGTGAGACTTGGACTCTGACCAGGTATATGAGACGGAGAATAAATTCAGTTGGTACCAGGTCTCTTCAGAGAATCCTTGGCTATCGCTGGTCAGACTTTGTGTCCAACGCACGGTTGCTGAGAGAGACTCAAATGAGATTTGTTACCTGCAGAGTCTGTGAGCGTCAGCTGCGGCTGTATGGACGTGTGGCTCGTTTTCCTGACGCAGATCCTGCTCACCACATTCTCTCAGCAAGGGAGCCTCGTGAGTGGAGTAGGCCAATGGGTTGACCACGTGCCTCGTAGTTGTTGCAGGTTGATCATCATCTCAAGGAGATGGGGATGGGCCAGGCATCTACCTGGGGGATGGCCAGACCGAGGCCCCTGGAGTTCCGGCGGAAAGTGGACACAGTGACTTGCTGCTCTGGCGCTTGCTCCCATACCTGACCTGACCTGGCATCCCGCACTGCTCACCATACTGTCTTCTTATGGTATCCAAGACAATCTCCACTCAAGACTCGCAGACTTACTCTCCTGTCGCAGGCAACACATGGCTCAAAATGGAATTCTCTCATCTCCCCTTCCTGTCCAGGCTGGAGTTCCTCAAAGCAGTGTTCTTGGCCCAGTGCTTTTTCTCTGGTTTTCATCAATGATCTGTCAGTCTCTCGAGAAAATCCTCTGTCTTTATCCTGATGACTGCACCCTCTTCCGTACCATCTGTCATCCCTCTGATTGGCAGGCAGTAGCCTCTTCACTCTCTGCAAACCTGGATAAAATCATAACCTGGTTAAACACTTGCAAGATGTCTTTCAATCCTGACAAATCTCACACCCTCACGATGTCTCTACAAAAGGTCCATCTGGATAACCCTCCACCTCCACGCCCCCCCCCCACACCAACTGCTTTCTAAATCATCCCCTTGAAGAAGTCCTTTTATTCAAGCCTTTGGGCCTCACTATCTGCCACGATCTTTCCTGGGAAAGCCATATCTCCAAGCTGGCAACCAAAGCCAGTCGCCGACTGGACATCCTACGTCGTGCAAAGTCCTTCCTTGGCATGCCTGAGCTTCTAACCACTTACAAAGCTTTCATCCAGTCTGGTGGAGTACTGCTCACCCCTGTGGGGTGGTGCTCCTGCCTCACAACTAGCTCATCTACATGTTGTCGAAACCAACGCTTTTAGGATCAAAGATATCTCCCACGATTAAGCCAAATCTTTGAGTCTCTCACTCTCTTACCGGAGGCAGGTCGATGTTCTTTCTGTCTCCTACTGTTTGCTCTCCAGCGTTGATCCCCCCTGCTCTGTCTGTGCTCTGCCCCCCCTCCCCAACCGATATTTCCTCAGGGCGCTCAATGTCTGCCAAAAACCCCTTCTGGTGAAACTACCAAGATCACGAATGACTGCTCACTTTCACTCTTTCATTCCTCTTTTTCCCCACCTCTGGAACAAACTCCCACACCCTCTTCAATCCCACTCCTCCCTCCAGGTCTTCAAAACAGCTGTTCACCACCATCTCATATCTTCCCCATCCAAAATCTTGATCTTTTCTACCCACGTTAATCCACCCAAAACCCACTTCCTTCAAATTCCCCGTTTTCCTTCCTGAAAGTCCCTGTAGTGCCATCTTGTTTACCCCATGTTCCCCACCCCATCCCTTGCCCTTCCAAAGATCTCCAATTGTCTCTGTTCCCCACTATTTTGTGCTTCCCTCTCTGGCCCCTCTTGTTTCCTGCCTTGTTATACATTCTGTGTAAGCTCTTACACGAGCTCCAACATCGTATACAAAAAAACACAGCTTTTAAAGGAAGAAACGCTTCATTCAGTGAGGATTCCGTTTATGGATATTGAAAAGGAGAGGGGATAGGGAATGAAGGAGTAAATGAGCACGGGATATTGAGTTCGTTTTTTTTTACTGATGTTTCTTTTTTATGGTGGTGGGTTTGACTGAAGAAGAGTTTTTTGTTGTTTGATTTTTTTTTTTTGAAGCGAGCAGGGGAAAAGGATAAAGTAATAATACCTAGGATAAAAAGAGCGAAAACGAAGCACGTGCGATCAAAAATGGAGGCAGAAGCAACAACCCGACTGGCATGAGTAGGCCAGACTTTACCTGGACCACAAACTCAAAGATTCAACACAACAAGATACAGTTTGGCACTGAGGTGGAAATGTTGAGTTTGATGATGTTTACCATAGATGATGTCTCGGTTTTCAGGAGTGATTTCTGGTGCTGGAGGTGGGTTTCGTTGCATGCGCAGGCGCTGCTTGCTGACCGGAGGCAAGGAAGGGTCTTTCCCTGTAGTGAGGAGTCCATCTTGGAAAGTGCGTAAGGCACTACACCACACATGGGATGTGCCATAAATGGAGCTTCCGTCCAGCCAGGCTGTCACAGAGTTGGTCTGTAGTTAAGAAAAGATAGGAACATATTAAGTTGAATACATTTACTTCCTCCTAATGACGTTGTAACATGTAAAGGGACCATTTATTTTTTAGATATGCAAATATGGCATCCCCCCCCCACCCCACCCTCTCTGCCCCCATCCTTCACGTGATCCACACTTGCCCTTATTTTTACTTCCCTCCCTTATTCTTACCTCCTCCGACTTTTCTTTGTTTTCTTTACACTCTCGACCATCCATTCTATTTTCGATAAAATAATCCACGTTTTGACTTTTCCTGTTCTCAGTTTAAATTTTCTCAATTTAGCCATCCCCCTCCCCCCATCTATATCTCCCACTCCCTTACTCCCCATGTGTGCATAACCAATTGATGGCTTCCAAGCTCTCTTCACGACGCAGCTGTTTAAAAGTAGAATTGAACTTCTGATTCTGAAATACCAAAACATTGATACAGAGCGTCGGCGCTGCTGAAGCAGTTTCGTGGCAAAGATTACACGAGGTGGCTTGCCATTAGTCCAGCAGCGTAGTCTGATATTTCAGATCAATTGTTCAAATTTGCATAAAGCACCAAAATTGGTACACATGTAAAATAATGTATTCCGAACAATTCTAGATATGGAGCAACCCGAGATTGTGCCTTGGATATTGATACCTAGGATAAATAGGTATTATTACATGTGTACCAATTTTGGTGCTTTTATGCAAATTTGAACAATTGGTTTGCTATGCTGCAGTACTACATTGCCTTCACAGCAGTAGTTTAGAGCAGGAATTTGGACTTGGTCAGATTGCGGCGATGCTCGCCTATCCTTCACGAAGGACAACGCGGGATCTCCATTACGTCCACCAACTAATGCCGACAGACAGGATGCCCAGTTTAAATGTCCATCCGAGGGATAACACACACATTGATGAATCACCCTGCCTGTGAAACAAAAACACTGGGATGATAGTTTATGGCTGGGGTGAGACTCAAACCCAAGCAAGACAGCTTAGGGCCAAGTGAGTATACCTCTGTCGTGTGTGTTTGTGGGTATCATTATGTATATGTATATATATGTATATATATATATATATATATATATATATATATATATATATATATATATATATATATATATATATACATCCACAACAATATATATATATATATATATATATATACATATATATACATAAGTAAATATATATATATATATATATATATGTATATACATATGTATATATATATATATATATATATATATATATATATATATATATATATATATATATATATATATATATATATATATATATATATCGTTGCGGATTCGCGCCCGCCAGCGTGCGAGCGGCCACGTAACTCGAATCGCGGCACGTCGCCCACCGGACGGACAATCCCGTCGTGACCCTCTCGGACTAACGCCGGGAACCAGCCACGGGTGGGCCTTTCGGCCTCACCACGATCGTGCCAATCGGCCCCCCGCGTGGGATAGGGTTGCTCGCCAAATTCGACCTACCTAAGTACCCACACGGAGGGTAGACCGGGCGATCGCACCTCGCCGCAGGTCGACTTCGGACACGGGCCACTTTAAGCGACCTGTTCCGTACTATCGGGATAACCGAGCGGTGTTATCGTCAACCTGGACGGTTCGATTAATTATCGGGCGTTTTAGCCCACGACCAACCCTTTACGTGAAGTAAGATGGAGATTCAATAAAGGAAAAGACGAAGCGAAACGGGAAAACAGTTCAACATAAAGCACAGTTATTTCGCGATGAACGGAAAGCACACATATACAATTACACCAAAAGCAAATGTAAAAGAAGAAGAAACACACACTAATACACAAAAAGCAAATGTAAAAGCAAAACACAATGCAGAGCTAACCGACTACTGAGCACACGGCAACACTTATACAGTTTTACTTCACAGACGGCGCCGACAACACATATACTCAAAGCAAAAGAAAAGGACCACCCTCAAGGATGATGGGGGCAGACGGGCCTGGGGCCGAGACCGCGTCGGGCCTACCCGTCTGATGATGAGCCGCAAAATGGCGGTGGCGCCCCGACACCGCGGGCCTCGCGGACAGTGTCTGGAATGGGGTGGGAACGGGGCCCCCTTCTCGCACTATCTCAGCGCGGGGGGGAAACAGGAGGGGGTTGTTGATGCTCGGGGGAAGGAGGATATCTCGCTGGCTCGGGTCCCGCGACGAGCGTCTCCACCACGACCTCGGTCGCGTTACCGGCCTCTCCTCTCCGCAGCTCCCCGACTCTGACACGAGCACCCCCTCGACTGCCTTCGCCACCGCCACCTCTCCAACTCTCCACAGCTCCGTCCAACTGCCTTCTCAGACTCCTCTCTTGACTGGCTCTTCCCAACTCAACTCCGAACTGCACTTGACTGACTACTACTGCTTCTTCTTCCCAACTCAACTCCACTTGACTCTTCCCAACTCAACTCAACTGACGGCGAGCGAACGCGGCCCTTTATAGCCCCCGGGGCCTCGCTCCTTCACCTTCGACCCTTTACCTCTGGCTGGCTCCCCATTGGACAGAGGAAAAGTGGGCGTGAATGCTTTTTGATCCATGAATCTGCATATAGCGATATTACTCCGACGCACCTGGAGGCGGGGCCAAATCGCCCCATGCTCGCTGATAGGACGGAACAGAAGTGGGCGTGAGTCGTTTTTGATCCGATTTCTTCGGAAAGGCTGGTGCCTTTGCACCCGCTGCTCGGTGCGCGCCCTGCACGAGCCCAGTATCAGTGCCCACAAGCGGCGCGGGAATGACGGTGATGCGATGGTTGCGAGGGCGAGTTGTGACGGTAAAGGTCGTGGCTGTTGTTGTGAAGCGGCGTTGCGGTTGATGGTTGTTGTGTGATGGCTGTTGAGACGTGGTTGGTGGTGGTAGTAATGGTAGTAATGGCGGCTGGTCCAAAATAAAGATAGTAAAAGAAAAAACGGCTATCTAAAAGGGTCGCAGCCCGCATGAATGACATTTATTCCCTCTAAACAACGGGTTTGGGCCTAACTACACATATACTTACAGAGATATCTCACCTAAGGGACCTGAATGGTGGTTTGCGAATTTCCTCAACCACAACAATATATATATATATATATATATATATATATATATATATATATATATATATATATATATATGTATATATATATATATATATATATATGTATATTGTTGCGGTTCTCGGAACCGCATGCATCCAACATACAATGGTCCCAAGACAGTTATTCCATTTATATACGTGCAGATCAGTGTTTCTCAAGGTGGGGCGTGGTAATATTTTGGTGGGGCATGAGGTTTCAGAATGAATGAATCAACATATGATCGCTTTCATAGCTTTGCATTTTTAAATTTTCAGAAGTTTGAACCTGCGACTGATGCCTAATAGCGTCATATATCTATAATTCCAGCAGTGTGTGTGTGTGTGCGTGTGTGTGCGTGTGTGTGCGTGTGTGTGCGTGTGTGTGCGTGTGTGTGCGTGTGTGTGTGTGTGCGTGTGTGCGTGTGTGCGTGTGTGCGTGTGTGCGTGTGTGCGTGTGTGCGTGTGTGTGTGTGTGTGTGACCGCTGTTTCTCGACAACCTCTGGTCCGATCTAATTGAAACTTGCCAGGTATATTGCTGGGGACCTGAGGATGTGCCTTTTCAAGGTTTGATATTAATCGGACAAGTGCTTCCCAAGTTATGGCAATTTATTTACCAAACCAATGGGAAGACACGTTGTTGCGTGGGCGTGGCGGATGGGGAAGGGAAGCACAGCCACGTTCCTCATTACGGGTTACAACGTACGGGCTTCCGGAGAGTGATGACCGTGTATTCTAATAATTTCTCGATTTCTTATGCACATTTATAGATAAACACAATGGCCCAAGTTATGATCGTTTTTAAATTAGATGGTGGATAAATTTTGGGAACATCAGAGTGCTGGTATGCTCTGAACCAGGAAGTAAATTTTTTCTCTCTCTTCTCTTCTCTTGTTGTTTTTCCTTGCCACAACATTGCGAAAAGGTAAAATACGTTGGCGCTCGTTGAATAATTGGGTATTAAAAATAAATTGCGAATAATCGTAACTGCGAATAATATCGAACTTCCGGGTCACGCACGTACGGGCACGTGAGAGCGAAGAAACGGCCTGTGTGGTTTATTTATTTGTTATTATAATTTTTTTCTTTTTTTTTTTACGGGCACGTACTAGTAACTAAAAACTGCTTCACCGCGCCCTTGTTAGCCAATCCGCCGGTCAGGTGTGCCCTTGATCAATTCAACGCTGTTACGTCATTCTGACTCGCTTTTCGTCAAGGGGAATTCCTTATATGTAGTATATACTGTGGTGTCTCCAATCATGGTGGGGCGTACGATTTTTTTGAAAATCAAAGTGGGGCGTGGGACAAAAGAGGTTGCGAAACACTGGTGTAGATAGTCCATTCCCTTTTGTCTTGCGAGGATCTCATAGGTCGGTTTGCTTACATCACTGACTTCATTCCTCCCCTTCTTTTCTGCTTATTTCTGAGGTAAATCTGAATTTGGGTCCTCGCGCAGGCCAACACGTGCAGCATGGCTGCGAGGAAACCGTGATACCCTCGCAATAACAGCACCGCAGGCGTATTACCAGCGCAGAGCACCCGTCCTCAAGCGATCCCTCAACCCAACTTTTGCGGCGAGTTATACAATATGCTCGGCAGCTCAAGATGATCGACTCGAGCTTCCGATGATCTGGGGGGAGATTGCTGGTTGCATTGAAAAGGCATATGAATGAATATCTATTAAGAGGCTGTACGGATGGTGTTTTGCACAACACAGAAGCAAATGACCCAATATCGGCAAGAGCGTGGCTTGTGGCTTGGTGCCAAGAGCTACATCGTCAGAGGCCGGTAATAGTAAAACGACAACCACGCCACGTTGTGCATGATATGGGCGAACAGACTTTTCAACCCATTTCTGAACTAATTATACCGATCGGGGTTTGCCCCACGCACACAAAGGCAGAATCGGATAAACACGAGCGCTGGCCACGTGCGTAATGGTGGATCCACGCGCACTGTACGGAACGTGCTCGAGAGCACGAATGTACCGCTCGCAATACTTTGTATCGTGCAGAGCGGGGCACGAATGGACAGTTCGCGACACTTTGTTCTCGTACAGAGCGGGGCACGAATGGACAGTTCGCGACACTTTGTTCTCGTACAGAGCGGGGCACGAATGGACACCTCTTACTGTCTGTGCATGGGTTCGCCATAACATCGTGCCTTCGGTCCTCGCTGGTGGCCGCGGATGTTCCCCATGGACGGCAAAACGTCTTCTCGCCTCGACGGCCAGCGAAGCTGCGATCGGGCGAGGGCATGTTGTACAGCTCGGGCCACGTGGCGCACACGGAGCAGGCACATTGACCATCGCTGGTCAGGGCGCCCGAGCAGGCATGCAAGACCGACGCCACTCTTGGCCGGTCATCAGGGCATGGCCCGGGGGTTCGTGCAAGGCAAGTCATGGAGCGGAGTTCGGTGTGGGCGATTCGTGTCATGCCGTGAGGTCGGAGCGGGATGTTTTGCGGCTTGGGGTCATCTTGCCCGAAATGGAATGTTGCGGTTTCCGGCCATCGCGGCCGGCCGGCGCAGGGGGTTGGGGCCAATCAGAGCGCCCGATTTGGGTGATGACACAGCGTTTCGGGGTGGCCCCCCACCCCGCACCGCGGGGCCTATAAAGGTCCGAGCGGAGCCTTCAATCTCTCTCTGCCCTGCCTCGCCTCCCGCTCAATTTGGACTTCAACTCCGCCTTCTGTCGCCATCACTTCGTCTCTGCCTTCTGTCATCACCTCGACTTCCCCTCCTCTTCACCGCCCACACGACGCTGACTCCACCCTCCCAACACAAGCCCCTCCTTCACACCGACGGTCGCATCGCATTCTCTGGACGACGCTTTGCACGAAGCAAGAGACGACGCGCCAGCTATCAGGGGGGTACCGCACCATGGAGCATTCCCCCAAACGTATTGGTGGCGCGTTCGGGCAAGCGTGCAAAGGTACCGAGAGACCACAGCCTCAACTCTTCTCCTTTCTCACTTCAATTCCTCTTCATCGGTGTGTGTGTGTGTGTGTGTGTGTGTGTGTGTGTGTGTGTGTGTGTGTGTGTGTGTGCGTGTGCGTGTGTGTGTGTGTCCTGGCGCCTGTACACATAAGTAAGACTGTAGAAGATTATTGTTATTATTATTTCACATTAAATCTGATCTGTATCTGCTTTTTAAGTTGCTTGTATATTGTCGCACCACACCTTTCTTCCCTATCTCTGCTTGCGCGCCCCAATAAATCTATTGATCGGACCACATACCCTTCCTCACCTGCTTGTTAATAAATTACTATTCAGAATGTTCCCCGCTCGTTTTTGTCTTTTCCTTCATTGATCCAGCATGGTCCGAATCCTCGCTTCGCCAGGACTTTATTCCCAACAATCCGTTCCTTTTCGCCAGTACGTCTTTGGCAGTTTTGCTTGGCTGCATCCGATCCGGTTTGGACAAGGCGTACCGAGGGTGTGTTCCCTGGTAACTAAATAATGTGATTAATTAGGTAACCCAGTTAACCCATAGCCAGGAGGACCCTAGGTCACGCGGTTGAGTTATTGGCATCCACGGTTGGTTCGCGACCCGCCGCGCCATGGAATTATCCATGTGAGTCTGGTGGGGAGCCGAGATAGCTTCCCCCTCGTGGTCTTCTCACCCAATCCCCGGCTCGCAACAATATATATGCCATCCAAAAGTACAAACTAGAAGAACATTTTGTAAAACCACATTGCATATTGTACTGTAATTATCTTTCCTCGAGCACTCCATCAGTGTGAGAAATGAAGAATAAATTAGGAATGAGGAAAGTTATTTGTGTTTATCAGCAAGTCCATGACCAAACGGTGGCAAAATTAGACAACGACTGTTCAGTGAAACAGACTATGAAGAAGTAAAGAAGAAAAAATAACATCAGTGTGTTTTTCCCAAGTGCAGTGATTCAAAACGGAGTGAAATATCTTCATGACTGTTTCCATGTTATGATTGATGGATTGATGGAATCTAAATTTATTATGTTTAGAACACCATCAACAAGAGAGAAGGGAAGGGAATGGAGTGTGTGTGTGTGTGTGTGTGTGTGTGTATGTGTGTGTGTGTGTGTGTGTGTGTGTGTGTGTGTGTGTGTGCAGGCAAAAGTGAACCTGCAAGCGTGGATTGCTCGGTGAGACTCCAGTCGACTTGTCCCACTGGCTTCTGAACAGCACCATCACATTGCTCCTGGAATTTGAATTGAAGACCGGGTCTTGAGGTGGAACATAAATGTTGAGAAACTCCACCGGGCACCCAGCACGCCGCGTGTCCACGATCTCGTCCATCACGTGCTGCCCTGCGGGCGCAAGATCAACAATCATTGCTAAAGTAAAACAGCAACTCTCAATCGCAAACTGAGGGAAATGACAATGGATTACTTGTTTAAAATTCCATCAATAAGGTGCAGATTGTGAGTTCATCAACTAAACAAGCTTGCTGTACACGAGGTGTAAATATATTAGCAGTCTGAGGAATTTTGGGGATTTTTTCAGGCAATCGTTGTTTGAGAGGAATCAGAAATCAGAGAAACCGTTGTGGTGTGGTAAAGCCCCACAGAGGGATTGAATTGCACAGTTTAAAGCCAAACTAAGGTTGTTTGAACACTTGATTGAGATAAAAGACATTGCAACATCAGTGTTGAGTCAGTTTATTCTAAATTTTCAAAAATGCAAAACAGTAAAATGCCTCCGGTTGCTCCTCGCATATGTTCTATCACGTCTGCTCGTGCTATCTCTTTACATTGGTCTGAATGTTTTCATAAAATTTCAACACCAAAAAGAATGATTTATCAAAGGAAACTGCCAACGATAGTATGTTTAATGGGAGTGGTACCAAAGAAAACAGAGAGGACAGTGCGGTTGCTGCTGGAGGGAACACCTTGTTCCCCCCGCATGATGGTTCGGCTCACGGCTCGTGGGTTGGGCAGTGAAGGTTCTCCTCTGGCATGGTAAACGCCGTCGGCGTAATGTGCTGATGCCAACCTCAAGAGTTTGGTTCCTTTGTACCCGAGGAAAGAAATGGTGGGATTTTAACACGGTCAAAGCCGACAGTTCAACATTGATCGGTCGATAGGAAATAATGCTCACGAGTATGTAAAATAAAACATTAACATGGCTGTCACAGAATTGGTCTGCAGTTAAGAAGAGATAGGAACATATTAGGTTGAATACCTTTACTTCCTCCTAATGATGTTGTGAATGATTCCTCCTAATGAAGGAAATAATGCTCACAACAATGTAAAATAAAACATTAACATGGATGATCAACAATAAAGAAAAACTAACAAGCTAATATTTGCCCGACAAATGTGTGTTCATTTAATAATGTACAATGCAATTCTATACAATATATACCACACTCTAGATTTTAGAACATGCAATAAAAATATACATGTGGTCAATAAACAAAATGAACAAACCAAAGTTTAGATGGACAAAAGTGTTTTGTTTTTAAAAATACAATCTACAATCTAATAAATAAAATTTGTCGTCTGTCTGTCTGTTTGCATGTTCACATTTTTCATCCACCACCTCAGCCTCTAAAGGCCCCGAAGACCCTCGAGGCCCTTTCGACCCTTTAGATCCTGAAGACCCCAAAGACCCGTAAGAACATTTCAGAGCTCGAAGACTTTTTAAACCTTTAAGACCTAAAAGCCAATTCAGATCCCAAAGACCCTTAAGACTCTTTAGACTCCATCTATCCATGAAGTGTGACTATATTTGACCCCAAAGACTTGAAAGACCTCAAATAGCCTCAAGCCCCCAAAGACCCCAAATATCCTTGAAGATCCTGAAGAACCAATAAGACCATTAAGACCCCTTTTACCTTTAAGATCCTTTCATTACATTAGACACCTTTAGATCCCTTCACCCTTGAGACCTCTTATACCCTTCCCTCCAGGTCTTCAAAACAGCTGTTCACCACCATCTCATATCTTCTCCCATCCAAAACTACGATATTTTCTACCCCTACGAATCCACCCCAAACCCACCTCCTTCAAATTTCCTGCTTTCCTTCCTGAAAGTCCCTGGCGTGTCCATCTTGTTTACCCCGTGTATCAAGACCCATCCCTCTCCCTTCCACAGACCTCATGTCTCTGTTCCACACTGTTTTTTTCCTTCCCCCTCCCCCCCAACCCTACCTCACCTCCTTCCTCTCCTTGTTGTACGTTGTGTGTGTGTAAGGTCTCACATGAGCTTCGACAGTGTATACAAAAAAGGAGAAGACTCCTCCAAGAACCTTTAGACCTTTATACCCCTTAAATACTTTGGATCCCTAGACCTTATAATACCATGTCGACTCCTTACATGCTTGAGACAGATTAGAGAGCTTGAACCCTTGATCATTTAGAGCTTTAGACCACTTGGACCTCTTAACATGCTTGAGAGATGAGACCCTTTTGACCCCTTCGACACTAACTACAATTGGAACGTACCCTTGAGACCATCTCAAACCTTTCAAACGCACACCATGCAAACATCTTTAATCTTCTTGCAAAACACAATTGTACTATTTTTCAGTAAGTAATGTGCAAACTCGACCCACCCAGGTACTTTGCTATCGAAGATATAAAAAAGAAAGTTTGTTTACTTATGCATTTGGGCTCTGCAGGAACCAGTGCGACCAAACTTTGTATGGCCTCCTCTTTAATCCAGAGGAAGGTCGAGAGCTGTTTGGATGTTAAAAAAAATTGACCCAAGATAAAACCAAGTAATTGGCCTTCAGACCTCGATTGGATCTTGTGCTCGTACACTGCTGTGTTTTTTTTTCCTCCCTGGGAGCGATCAATGAAGGTTTTGTGAAGATTGTATGTTGAGGTTATAGTGATTTGTTGTCAACAACACAAATTTAACAAGAAAAATAGCAATCAGAGATTGCAGACCTTCACCAGGACTTGTTTTATGTGGTGTTTTTGGAATTGTGTGTGGTGTATTTTTTGTGGCATTTGTGTACTGGTGTGTTATCTTATAATTCACCGTCTGTCTGTCTGTCTGTCTGTCTGTCTGTCTGTCTGTCTGTCTGTCTGTTCCCAGGTACCGCAAAAACGGCTGAACCGATCGCAACCATTTTTTGAGTGTGTAATCCTGGGACCCTTTGGAGTATAATAGGCGTAAATATAATAACATGACCCCCTTGATGGTTACCGTAGGGAGCGGGTGCTTCGAGTGTAATTAATGAGACCTAACAAGAACTGCCACTTTATAACTGCTGGTAGTGATGACCAGGTACCAAGATGTCCCGCTTTGATGCAACCCCACTTTGATCAGACACCTGACCCTGACCCATGACGTTTATTATTATTCAATTGAATTAAGAATGGGAATAAAATAAATTCAAATCTAATGGAGGACGAAATCGGTACAGTCATGCATTGAAGTCATCACAAGGAACTCAAACAAGCAAAAAGCAAAGATGGACAGATCAGGAGGAACCTGGATAGACTTGGGTTTCAACTGCTACTCCTCCACCTTCAAAACCATCCAGGCACAGCCAAGTGAGCCTTATTCAACAACAAAAAAAGAACTCAGATTCAAAAAATTAAAGAATGCTGACTGCCAGACCATGTGTCCGATCAGGTTGAAATTTAAAACATACATTCCCTATGACTGCAGGATAATAATTGTGAAGTTTCACGTCAATTGATGAAGGGGTTCAAGAGAAGGAATTTTATTTAAGATCTTCGCTCAAACCAATATGGCTGCCAAACCATGTAACATCAATTATTCATGAATACCCTGGTATCCCCAATACAAGGCTTGGGGAACATTTGTGTGAAGTTTCTCCTCAATCTGTCCAGCCATTCTGGATAAGATTTTATAGGCTTTTGGGTAAATCCAATATGGCTGCCAAACCATGTGACCTATGACGTCATATGTGTGAACGTTTTGTTCCTCATGGATAGGCGGTCGGAGTAGGGAAATGTTTGTTCTGAGACAAGACTCCCTTCGCAAGACCACTCGCATATACTTGCTCTCGCTCATTCCGCTCGTTTTCATTCGCTGTAGCTCGCTCACCTGCTCAATGTCTTATCTCAAAACCAACATTTTCTGACTACTTGTGTGGGGTTGATTTTATTTACTAATGTGACGTTGAAGATGGTCTCTCATCTTATTTACTCAAACCACAATGTGAGAGAGAAGACATCATAATCGACATCTTTAAACTTGAAGAGTGAATGGACGAATATTTGTTTATGTTCTATTTTAAGAAATAACTTGATTTTCTTATAATGCTCATTGCTATCTAGTATATAAACAAAGAATAAGTTGGAACTTTGTTCATGGTTTAAGTATTGTTGTTGAGTAGAGATGAAATTAAAAACCTCTTTCACTGTTCTGTCTGAGAACCTCCTGAGCCACATATCATTTTGCAATGGCAGTAGATTATTTTTCCATTGATTTCTTGACATGTATTAAATCTTTCTAAACTCCCCCACTCTGTATGCTTAATTACACTTGCCTTTGTTATTCCTTCAATAAGACCTTTTTGATATTTTCCACAATCATTAAGTTTTCCATTTAAATACCAAGGATGTGATTTTCTCCACTCTTTAATTTGGTTATTGCTTGGTTTATGTCGCATTTATATAGCAGTAAAAAAGGTGGCAGTAGTCCTTTAAAATCCCTCCAACCCAATTCTTTATGTATCACCTTTTCTAACAGGAGGGTTGCCTTGTTGGCTCTTCCTTGTTAACAAATTGCCTTGTTGGCACTTCCAGAAACCTCCAGTGTAGCAGTACTTGGACAAAATATTATGCCATCATGACCTATCATATTTGCAGCTCACACTCACAGCATTGGGGAATCTCGAGATTCCTACAAAATTGTGGCTCGTGGAAAATATATTTTGTGCTCGGAAACGCAAAGCAAGTGTTGAAAAACCCTTCTCATGTCATTTTTCTCAAGACCGCGTGGGATAATGTGTTCTATGAACCCTCTTGTCAGAAAAAGCGAAGACAAACATGCTGACCCACTGTATTTGAAGTTATAGATTACAAGATAAAACCCACACTTTCCATTTCTTGTGTAAAAAGCTTTCACTATCTTGTATATCAAATCCCAACTTCAAAGCATAAATTACACCATGGGTGCTCCGTACCTGCGCTTCCCCATTCAGTGCGAGCGAGATTGTTGTACCAGCCGTCAAAGCGCTGGATCTCGAACAGCGGGTAACCATCTGTGGGAAAAATAGGTCAGGGCTTTAAAAACAACACAATAGACCCACTGAGACCTCATTCCACAATACTTCACTTTCCTCCCTTTGTGATGTTAAGCATCCGTACTATTTAAGCTTCCTCCGATAACAAAGGAGGGGGAGGCATATTGCTGTTATCGGGTTTGTTTATACAATAGGTGGCCACAATTTTTAAATGTACCACAAAGTTTATTAGATCCCCAGGAGTACAAAACCATAATTGAGGAAAAAAAATAAAATAATTAAACAATAATAATAATAATAATAATAATAATAATAATAATAATAATACCTTTCTGCGCTTTCAACACTCCAAATTTCCAAACTATATCTCGGAGCCGGTTGGGACTTCCAGAATGAAATTTTACTTAAATAATGTGAAGAGAAAGTATGTTGTGTTGACCGAACTTTTGACCTAATTTTAAGGTCATGACCTAATTAGAGACTTTTTCGCCATAATTTGACGGAAGGTTGTCCAATCAGAAGAAAATTATCCTCATTAGATAGACTCGAGCAAGCCGCCTTTCGACTTAATTTACATCATACCCCTCTGGGTTAAAGGTCAAGGTCTTACACCCCTAACAATAGTACGAAACCACCATTTAGGTTTTTCTCCATTTTTCTGCCAATGTCCGAGGACTTTCGGAATGAAATTTTGCCTCAATAATGGTAATACAAAGTAGGTGGGATGGACATAATTATGTTGAAGTGGATCTAATTTTTCACGTCACGACCGAGTTTCGACATTTTAACGCATTTCAACAAAACTCGACTATGGTTTGTCTGATCAGAACAAAATTGCCCTCTCTAGATAGCCAAGAGCAAAGCGTATTTATGCTTCATTACATCATACCCCTCCAGGTTAAAGGTCAAGATCAAATGGTGATCTGAAAAAAAACAAGTCTTTTTTTGTCACCTCTTACTTTCGGCAATCTGGAAATTAAAGAATGCTTGACCTTTCAAGACCCAATTGCATAAGCCTTCACAAAGGTATTGCGGCAATACACACACCAGGGGCAGATCCACAACAAATTATTTTTCTTTTCAACAATTATGATGCAAGATGTTCCTTACATCATCATAGTGTACCTGCACTGATGTTGTGCATTCGAGATTTGATTTGTTGAGCTTGAACTACTTGAATAATTTTCCACCAATTTTCATCATGTTGATTTTTATGGATATATTGTTGATGGGAACACATTTTCTTCATTGTGTGGCCTGTGTCGTGCTAAGAAATCTTAGTTCTGACCCACGACAAAAATATTTGGGGACCCCTGGTTTAGTTCGACCTTTTAGCCTCTTCAAACCCCTTTGACCCCAAAGATTCTTAAATCGATCCCTAAAGACCATTTCAATTAATTTTTTTTTTTACACTTTAAACCCCTTGGATCCCTTTTACCCGAACTACTATTGGAACATACCCATTAAACTTTTAGAACATTTAATACCCATATAGACCCCTTCAACCTCTTAGACCATTACACCAATTTGACCCTTCAGAGCCATAAGACCCGAACTACAGGCCCTGTCACACCTTGACGATTTAGCCAGCGTATGCCTGACATATGCAAAATTTGGCTAAAACGCTGGCACACGTCGAATACATTATGGGTAAGTTTGTATACGTTAAGAGCACGCTGGCATATGTCGTAGTACGTTGGCATACGTCGTAGTGTGCTGGCATACGTCTTTGTACGCTGGCATACGTCATAGTACGCCGAGGTGTTAGACAAATTTTCCACGCTTGAAATTTTTCAACGTATGCCAGCGTATGACTCACATGTACCGCATAATGCTCGCCATAAGTTGAAGGCACGTTACGTGATGGTTGACACACGTTACTTGTAAGTTACTCATAAGTCGAAACACGTCGAGGTAATGTTTAGCGCACCCGAAACTTATTTCTAACCTATGAGTAACGTGTTGTGGGCACGTTACGCGATCGTCGACACAAATTACTTGTACGTTACTCATAAGTCGAAACACGTCAATGTAATGGTTAGCGTCAGTGTTTCAGACTCCCTGTTTTTTTTTTTTTTAATTCGGTATGACAGTGATGTTAACACTTTGATTTCTAGTGCGGTTATCATATAATATAATTAATAGGCTGCCGCTCAACGATTTAAATCATAACCGCACTAGAAATCGAAGTGTCAACATCACCGTCATACGGAAGAAAAAATAAATAAATAAAAAACCAAGGAGTCTGGAACACTGACGCTAACCATTACATTGACATGTTTCGACTTATGAGTAACGTGTGTCGACGTGTGTCAACGATTGCGTAGCGTGCCTCCAACTTATGCCAGCGTATGCGGAATGTGTGTCATACGTCGAGTACGTCGAGAAATTTTCAACATGCTGAAAATTTCTCAACAGACTCGGTGTATGACGACGTATGCCAGCGTGCTCTTAACGTATACAAAACTTACCCATAACGTATTCTACGTGTGTCAGCTTGGTTCGGCAAATTTTTCATACGTTGGCATACGCTGGCTAAAACGTCAAGGTGTGACAGCAGCTTCACACTTCGATGTCTAGTGCGGTTATGATTTGAATCGTCGAGCCGCAGCCGATGAATAGCCTACGCCACGTGATCGTCGGCGATACACTGCCGCACGCTATGCATAAGTTAGACTATCGTTGGGCATAGGTTGTGAACGCCGCCAACACGCTCAGCATTCGTTGGTATAAGTTATCTCTTTGTGATTAAAACGTTTTGTGTACGTGACTCATATGTTATGTATACGTCCAACACGTTATTATACGCCCAAAACTTAAAAAAAAACATCAATAGTTCAGCGTACGCCAGCGTTTTACATACATTTTGAGACCTTGCAATACGCTGGCTAAAACGTCAAGGTGTGACAGGGCCTTACGATTGGAACATACCCTTTAGAGTTTAGACCCTCAGAACTCTTAAGATCCATAAAGACACTTTGGACCCCTTCAACAATAAGACCCTATGGACCTTTCACCCTTTAAACACTTTCGACCCTTTTAAAGACACAACACACAAACAGTAAAATAATGTACATACAAAATACAGCACAGACTATACTTTTCTTTTTCTTTTCAACAAGTAATGCACAACCTTTCAGCAAGTAAGAGTCTGCTCATGGATGTATAAATATACATCCACGTATGCACACACTAATATGTTTCCATACATATATATATATATATATATATATATATATATATATATATATATATATATATACACATACATACATGTACATACATACATATACATACACACACAACCGGTCAAAAGTTTTCGAACACCCCCATTTTTCCAGTATTTACTGAAATTTAAACAGTTTAATATTTCAATGTACTCTGAAATTAAAGCATAGAACAAATAAACAATTGCAGAAAAAAAAGAAATCATGGAATCGTTTTGTTGAATAAAATTTAATCTAAATTTTTGACTCATCAAAGTGGCGACCTTTTGCAGATATAACAGCCGAACATACTCGTGGCATTCTTTCTACAATGGAAATCAAATATTGTTTGGAAAGTTCTGACCAACACTGTTGCAGAAGTTCCCACAAATGTGTTGCACTTGTAGGTTGTTTTGCTTTCACCCTTCTGTCCAGTTCATCCCAAACCAGTCCGATGGGGTTTAAGTCTGGAGACTGTGCTGGCCATTCCATGATTTGAAGCCGACCGTCTTGCTCTTTTCTTCTAAGGTAGTTCTGACATCGCCTGGAGGTATGTTTTTGGTTGTTATCTTGCTGTAGGATGAACCCCTGACCAACTAGGCGTAGACCAACTTGCAGCCTGGCGCTGCAAAATGCTGTGGTAGCCTTTTGGTTCAGGGTGCCACTCTGTGCAAGTCGCCGACTGTGGATCCAAAAAAAGAGCCCCAGATCATCACGCTTCCTCCTCCATGCTTGAACGTCTCGACGGCGTACAAAAATCCTGTGTGATGAACCGAAGATTTCAAATTTTGATTCAGCGGTCCAAAAGACCTTCTTCCAGTTCTCAGTAGTCCACTGGCAGTGCTTCATGGCCCAGGCAAGCCTCTTTTTCTGATTTTGCCATCTTAGCAATGGCTTTCTTACTGCCACTCGACCGGTCAAACCTGCAGCTCGAGGTCTTCTCTTCACAGTTGAAACTGAGACTTCCTTACTTCGACAAGTGTTAAGCTGTGCTTGAAGCTGCTGTCCTGTGAGCCGCCAATCACGCCACTTGTTGACTCTCAGAAACTTGTCTTCTGATTGTGTTGTGGCTTTGGGTCTGCCAGACCTCTTCCTGTCAGAGTTTCCTCCAGTTTCCAAGTGCCTTTTGATGGTGTAGGAAACTGTACTCACTGACACCTTGGTTTCTTTGCAATTTCTCGAAAGGAAAGACCTACACTTTTGAGGGTTATCATGGTCCGTCTGTCTTCCTTTGTTAATTGTCTGTTTCTCGTCATTATGATAGCAATATACTACTTCCTGCAGTGCAATATTGTCCAAATAATGCTTCAGAGGGTGTAGCAACATAGTCTGTTTCAACACTGCTTTTATCCAGACAGAGGGTTTGTAACTAATCAACAAAAGTTGGGACACCTGTGGAAATTGTTTGCATCAACTCTCAAGGCTTAATTTTCTTCTATTGCTGCAGAACAGATGCAGTTGCTAACCCATTACTTGATCCCTGAAAAGGGCCTTGTTTTTGTTTGTTTTTAACAACTGAAATTTACATTATTTTTCAGTTTTTCGAAACCGAAACTTTTTTCTTTTTTTTTTTTACCTCTGGCAGTTTTCCACTTAGCTTTGTACCATTTCAGGTTATTCACTGCACTTGAACTGCTTAAATTTCAGTAAAAACTGTAAAAATGGGGGTGTTCTAAAACTTTTGACCGGTAGTGTATATATATATATATATATATATATATATATATATATATATATATATATATATATATATATATATATATATATATATATATATATATAAATATATTGTTGCGGATTCGCGCCCGCCGGCGTGCGGACGGCCACGTAACTCGAATCGCGGCACGTCGCCCACCGGACGGACAATCCAGTCGTGACCCTCTCGGACTAACGCCGGGAACTAGTCACGGGTGGACCTTTCGGTCTCACCACGATCGTGCCAATCGGCCCCCGCGTGGGATAGGGTTGCTCGCCAAATTCGACCTACCTAAGTACCCACACGGAGGGTAGACCGGGCGATCGCACTTCGCCGCAGGTCGACTTCGGACACGGGCCACTTTAAGCGACCCGTTCCGTACTATCGGGATAACCGAGCGGTGTTATTCGTCGGCCTCGACGGTTCGATTAATTATCGGGCGTTTTAGCCCACGACCAACCCTTTACGTGAAGCAAGATGGAGATTCAATGAAAGAAAAGACGAAGCGAAGCGGGAAAACAGTTCAATATAACTCACATTTATTTTGCGATGAACGGGAAGCACACATATACAATTACACCAAAAGCACATGTAAAAGGAGAAGAAACACAATATTACACAAAAAGCAAATATAAAAGAGAAACACAATGCAGAGCTATCCGACTACCGAGCACACGGCAACACTTATACAATTTTACTTCACAGACGGCGCCGACAACACATATTCCCAAAGCAAAAGAAAAAGAACCACCCTCCAGGATGAGGGGGGTAGGCGGGCCTGGGGCCGAGACCGTGTCGGGCCTACCCGTCTGATGATGAGACGCAGAGCGGCGGTGGCGCCTCAACTCCGCGGGCCTCGTGGACAGTGTCTGGTAGGGGGTGGGAAAGGGGCCCCCTTGTCGCACTATCTCAGCGCGGGGGGAAACAGGAGGGGGTTGTTGATGCTCGGGGGAAAGGAGGATGTCACCCTGTCTCGGGTCCCGCGACGAGCGTCTCCACCTCGACCTCGGTCGCGCCGCCGGCCTCTCCCTCTGCAGCTCCCGGCACCGACGCGAGCACCCCCTCGTCCGCCTTCGCCGCCGCCACCTCTCCACAGCTCCGTCTAATCGCCCTCTCCGTCTCCTCTCTTGGCTCGTCCCAACTCTTCACTCTTGACTTCTCCCCTCCGAACTCTCACTCTTCTTCCCAGCTCCACCGACAACTCGTTCCAACGCACCACTCTCAACTTCTCCCCTCTGAACTCACAACTGCCAACTGAACTCTTCTTCCCAGCTCCACCGACAACTCGTTCCAACGCACCACTCTCAACTCTTAACTCAACACCACTCTCAACTCTCAACTAAACTCTTTTACTGACGAACGCAGCCGTTTATATAAGCCCCGTGGCTTCGCTCCTTCACCTTTGACCCTCTGCCTCCGACCCTTCACCTCTCTAACTGGCTCCCCATTGGACCGAGGAAAAGTGGGCGTGAATGCTTTTTGATCCATGAATTTGCATATAGCGTCCTCACTCCAACGCCCTGGAGGCGGG
>NC_140972.1:50738896-50778896 GCF_056783735.1 Eptatretus burgeri | reverse complement strand
GAGGCGGAGAGGCGGCAGCGGCGAAGGCAGACGAGGGGGTGCTCGCGTCGGTGCCGGGAGCTGCACGCCCGAGGAAGGCCGGCAGCGCGACCTGGCCGAGGTGGAGACGCACACCAGGGATAATAAAGATCCTCTATACCCCGAGCATCAGCAACCCCCTCCTGTTTCCCCCCGCGCTGAGATAGTGCGACCAAGGGGGCCCCATTCCCACCCCCTGCCAGACACTGTCCGCGAGGCCCGTGGAGTGAGGCGCCATTGCCGCTCCGCGTCTCATCACCAGACGGGTAGGCGCGACCCGGTCTCGGCCTCAGGCCCGCCTCATTCTTGGGGGTATTCTTTTCCTTGGTTTTGGGTATGTGTTGTCGGCGCCGTCTGTGAGGTAGAATTGTATAAGTGTTGCCGTGTGCTCGGTAGTCGGTATTAGCTCTGCATTGTCTTCGCTTTTATATTTGCTTTTTGTGTAAATGGAATTGTGTTTTCTTTTTTTTGTGTGCATTTGGTGGAATTGTATTTGTGTGCTTCCCGTGTGCCGCGAATAAATGTGCTTTATTGTTGAACTGTTCTCCCGCTTCGCTTCGTCTTTTCCTCCATTGAATCCTCATCTTGCTTCACGTAAAGGGTTGGTAGTGGGCTGAATACGCCCGATAATTAATCGAACCGTCGAGGTCGACGATAACACCGCTCGGTTATTCTGATAGTACGGAACGGGTCGCTTAAGTGGCCCGTGTCCGAAGTCGACCTGCGGCGAGGTGCGATCGCCCGGTTTACCCTCCGCGTGGGTACTTAGGTAGGTCGAATTCGGCGAGCAACCCTATCCCACGCGGGGGCTGATTGGCTCGATCGCGGTGAGACCGAAAGGTCCACCCGTGACTGGTTCCCGGCGTTAGTCCGAGAGGGTCACGACTGGATTGTCCGAGAGGGTCACGACCGGGGAGTCTGGTGGGGCGACGTGCCGCGATTCGAGTTACGTGGCCGTTCGCACGCCGGCGGGCGCGAAATCCGCAACAATATATATATATATATATATATATATATATATATATATATATATATATATATATATATATATAATGTATACATATTGCTACGAATTTGCGCCCCGCCGGCGTGCGAACGACCGTGTGTAACCAATAGCGGCCGCTTCGCCCACCGCACGTGCAATTCAGTCGTGACCCTCTCGGAACAACGCCGGGAGCTAGTCACGGGTGGGGGTTTAACCTCATCACAACTCAGTCCGCATTCTACCCGCGCGAAATTGGGTCCGATCGCCGAATGGTCGATTTACCAAAGTACCCGCATGGATTGCGTACCGAGGAGTTGTACCACGCCACAGGTCGACTCCGGACACGAACCTCTTAAGCGGCTCGTTCCCCGCTACAGGGATAACCGAGCGGAGTTATCGTTGACCTTGACGGTTCAGATTATTTACCGGGCGTTTTAAACCTACTACCAATCCCTAACGTGATACAAGATGGAGATTCAATAAAAGGAAAAGACGAAGCAAAACGGGGAACAATCGGGCAAGCACATTTAATACGGGAGCACGGAAGGCACGAAAATTTCAGTCACAGGGATACAATAAAAGCAATACACGTATACGTTTATGCAAAGAAAAACACAAACAAAGAACCAACGCAGATCTACAACCGAATAAGGCGATTCACACGGCAACACTAAAAACAGTTCTACTTCTGAAAACTGGCGCCACCCACAGACATTTGCACAAAACCCCAAAAGAAAAGGAAGTCGCGACTTCCCTGAGCGCGTCGTGCAGCCCTTGGCGACCGCAACTCCGAGTCCCTCCGGCGTGATCCACTGGGCTCGTGCCTCGCGCCTGCATGTGTCGTCCACCCAACCTGAACGAATGAACAGAACCTCAAGCAGGGACTCTCCAACAACTCTCGACAATTCTCTTCCAGGGACTACCGACCAGCGACTCTCTGCAACTCTCGACAATTCTCCTCCAGGGACAAGGGGCAGGGACTCTCCACACCCACCCTTTTGTAGCGTCCGGCTCCGCCCTTCGCTCCGCCCCGCGCCCCGCCCCGTTGTTGGCTCCTCCTTCCTTCGAGACGCTTCCAGAAAATTCCTCGAAGGGGGGCGTTCCTATCCCCTGGCCGCGTCACACCGCGCTTCCGCCAATCGGGAGAGGACGCGCCACCCCCTCCCCCTTTCTCACCAAGCGCGGGGAAAAATTGCGGGAAAACCCCACAGGCGTTGTTGGTTTTCTTCTCCACGTGCCGTACGACGAGGGAAGGAAGATTCGGGCGGGAGATATTTGCACGGGCGTTTTGGGCGGGAGATCTTGGCGGGAGATATTTAAGCGGGAGTTTTGGGCGGGAGATGCCCCTTCGCACCCTTGTTGCTGCTACCACTCCGCTCCTTTCATCCGTCCCGTGGAGATCGTGACCGCACGGTGCTTGTTGAATGGCGAGTGGCGAAGATGGTGGTGGCGTAGTTGTGGAAGGTGGCGTCGTGGTGTGAATGGCGTGATTGTTGGCGTCGTGTAGTGAATGGCGTGATCGTTGAGATGTTGGTTGTGGCGATGTTCGTTGTTGTTCTTGCACCAAAATAACGACAGCAAAAGAAAAACGGCTAACTGAAGAATCGCAGCCCGAATGGATCACATATATTCCCTCTATACAACGGGTTTGGGCTAACTACACATGGACTTTCCGATATATCTCACCTGAGACCCTTAATGGTGTATTGCGAATTTCCACAGCCGTAACAATATATACTCGCGTGTATCCGCTTGCGTCGCTCACCTCACCATAAGTTGCAACAGTGGGACAAACACCGCCACTTAATTCAAATCACCTCACTGCCACGTTACTGAAAACACCTCACCACTACCTTGATATTCATACCTCACCACCACGAAACTGCCATGTTATTAAGAACACCTCACCTCCACATCATTCAAAACAACTCCCGCTTTGCAATTCAAAATGCCTCACCACACATCGCTTTCGAGACAGTCTTGTTATAACTGAGGATAAGTACGTGAGTTGTCGTGTTGTCATGATTTACACCAAGTAGAATTCATTTTATTAAAAATTCAATTCTAATTTTTGTTATCAATTACAATTTCTCTAAGCAATTTAGGTTGAAGATTTAAGTTTACAAAAAATTGTTTCTTCAAAAATAACTTGCATAACCCGTGCTCTGCGCGACATGTTGGGGTGGGTGTGTTTGAGAAAGGAATTGATGCAGAGTATCAGTGGTAATTTTGCTTTAATGCAGTAAGTGGAATACGATTTCACTGTTTCAGAACCATTTTATTCATTTTTTTGTACCATGTACCTCATATGGTCTTTGAGAAGAATGTAAGCCGAATATCACGTTACTCGAGCGCAGAACAAAGTCGAAGAGAGCGCGACACGAAACCACAAACTCGGAAATATTATATAAGATGTTTTTTGGGAGTTACGGAGGAAACACACTGGCGCACACACACACACATATTTATGTGTGCGCGTGTTGAGATATATGTATTGTTGCGGAGCCGGGGTGGCGGGATTCTGACCCGGTCCCTGGTGCCAGCCTCGCCACCACCGTCTCCGGGAATCTATAACGCTGGCCGGCTCGGCACAGGCCTCGGGTCACGTGTCTTCAATCGCGATACCAACGTAATCCTGAACCTTAACAGTTGGTGAGATAGAACCCCTGGTTACAGACTGGCTTTGTCAGAGACCGAGCGGAGCCTACCAGTCTGTAAGGCCTAAGTCACATTTGCTCTACGGTGAGGATACGGCGGCCTCTGAATTGAAAGAAACGTGCGGCGGCCGCAAAGTTTCTGCGGTGGCCTCAGGGTGTCCCTACGCCGTTTGGCTATCTTTTACAGGCCGTAGGGGTCGCCGTGGAATTATAACGCGGAGTTAAAACTTTTTTAACCCCAAAAAAACCGAGTTATAACCGAAACAAAAACTGGTAAAAAAAAGAAAAAAAATGAACCAACTCGTTACCGTCCGTCTGGCCGCATGTTCGCCTTAGGGCCCCCCTGCGGTCGCCTTGCGGGCACCTTGAGGCGACCTTGCGTCTGCCTTGAAAATTCTATGGCCGCTGCAGGGCCCCCTTAAGGTCACCGTGCGACATCAAATCAAAGACCGTACGGCAACCCCACGTTTTCGGTCTCCACAATTTCTAAATACGCCGTGCGGCTCCCCGAAAAATGAAAACATATGTGACTGCTACATTGTGTGACCGTGAAAATATTGCGGCCGCCCTATAATTGCTAGTGGCCGTAGATTTTGGAGACCGCACGGCCGCTGTGGCAAATGTGACTTAGGCCTAACCACTTTGGTTTTATACGACAATCGAACCGATCGTTCCTCGACACGACACGCATTAATCCATAACAGCAACTTCTTAAGAATTAACCAGATTTATTGGGGAACATCAGGGATCACAACACAAGCAATAAACACGACAATGGTTTCATTTACAATCAATCCGTTCTTAACTCGGGAACCACGGTCTAAAGTTTTCGAGGGGATCACGACTGAAATATGCCTTATACAACACGTGCAGCCAAAACAGACAGACAGACAGCATGCATGTAGACAGAGTACTTGGTGATGGCTCATGGACGAGAGGAAAGCGTCAAGAGGCACGAATATCGCTCGTAACAAACAAGTGGGTCCACGGGTTCGAACTCCCAGCTCGAACGCGCCACACGGCAAGAAAATGGTGGTGCAGCACTCCCGCTCCCTCAATGCACCGTGTGCATGGTCTCCACATGCTCCGACCTCGTGCAGGGTCGAAGATGGGCCTCAGCTGATCTCTGTCACGGTCGGTCCAGCACCCAAATCCCGGCCCGGCCTGCCCTCCAGACAAGGCCCAAATCGAGGTTGACGGGCTCCGGCCAGCAGATCGGCAAACGTGATGAGCCGTTTGTGTGTGAACAAGTATGGGGGCTCCGCGGCCAGACGCAGGCCGACTCGGTCGATCACCTCCCCGTACGAGTCGATCGTCGACTCCACGTCCAGGCAGCCTCTCAAAGCAGACTGCAGTTTCCCAAGCTCAGAACTGAACCTCAACCTGAGGCCTCGTTGTTTCTCTCCTTTTTAAAACACGTCGCGCCTCGAGAGCGACTGTTTCCACACACCGATCTTTTGTTCCTTCTCTCGGCGACTGCCATTCTCCAAACTCAGAGCTCACTGTTGCCCTCGTTTCTTCAACCCCCTCTCCAGGCGACTGCCGACAAAAAGCCCCGCCCCTTCGCGTCACTGCATCTCCAGGCCACACCTCTCTCTCTCTTGGCCACACCCCCTCAGCCGACTGGGAGCGGCCTATTGTCCGTAGAGGGGAGGAAGAAGATCGAGCCCCTATTTCACCACAGTATGAACATAAAAACAGTCTTTTACACCTCCCGACACACATTTATCGTACACTTTACCAAACAACCTATCTAAACAGGCATTTAATGGGGGATCTGAGCTAATCCTATTTTTAGTTGTCCCATTAAGGGCCATTTCCGTTACAGTATATATATATATATATATATATATATATATATACACATACATACAAATATGCGTGTGTGTGTGTGTGTGTGTGTGTGTGTGTGTGTGTGTGTGTGTGTGTGTGTGTGTGTGTGTGTGTGTGTGTGTGTGTGTGTGTGCTGGAGAACACACACTGACAGAAGAAGAACACGATTAAATAAATTTTAAAAGAAAATTTCATCTGTTGTTTTCGTCAAGTTTAGTTCAAATCCAAAGCGGTTGAGGATGGGCTTCGCATTTTGAAATGCTTTCTTGTTACCGTATCAATTTGCCTTCATTGAGAAACCTGAGCAGTCTTAAAGAGTTCGTAATTATGTTGTCAAGGGACATTCCTAGCAAACTCAACAAATATTCTCCACTCCATTGGAAAGAAATCATCTTACAACAGCCCTGTGGTCATTTGCTAATATAAACACACACACACACACACACACACACACACACACACACACACACACACACACACACACACACACACACACACACACACACACACACACACACACACACACACACACACACACACAGAACTTAGCAGTGGCACTTTACCTGCCAGCCAAATGAGACAGCAAAGGGTGAGTACCAGGTAGGCATTGGAGAGACACCTGGACATCGTTACGAATCCACTCTGTGACCTGCACGCAGACAATCGGACAAGGTATAGCACTCTCAGTTTACTGTACGGAGCGTGCTAACGCTGTACGTTTGATGTAACCCTCAAACCACGATCTTATTTTAGCAATGTGTTCTAATTTCCAACCCTTTCTGTGAAATGCAAGCTCGATACCTGTGTGGCACGTAATAACCCCTTGCAGTCTTATAACATCATTGTGACGCACCGTCGTAATTTCGTTACGCCAGGGACGTGGGTCGTGACCCTTTTTGCTATACAAGTTTTAAAATATTCCCACTCGGGATAAAGTATAAATAATAGGTCATTATGTTTGTATCGAACGCTGATTGTATTTTATCACGTTCAGGTAAGAACGGTGCCGAAGATTGTCTCAGTGAATGATTTAGTCCAAGATAAGTGGATCAGTCAAAGCGAATGGATCTCAGCAAAGAAGCCACCACATATTTGGAGAGTACAATGTATAAAGGGTCCTGTTTTCGCGTTGTTGTTTTAATGTTGGCGAACATTCACGCATCACTAGATTGACACTGATTGCAGGGACTCGGCGGGATGGAGCGATGGAAAAGTTTACTTAAAGTTGGATTTATCTTTGCCATTTAGTTTCTGTGTTGTTATCAAATCCTAAGTAATGAATTTTAATGCAATAAATCTCTAAATGATCGTTCAGATGTTCCTTAGAATGTAAACATGTCTGGTTGAAAAAAATATTTTTTTACATGAGAAATCATAAACATGACCGTCAACCAAACATATTCGGAATATACAATTATGGGTTAAAAACAAAAGTTAAAATGCCATGAAGAACCCCATTTTTTATGATGCTACATCGTCATTTCAGACTGCAATGGCATAAACCTTTTGGATAAAGATCCACGTACCTTGCCATCCCGAGGATTCAGACAGTAAGCTTGTCTGATGTAATCGACTATGTACAGGCTGTGGAGCTTCAAACACCGAGCATTTTCATCAAGGAAGTCCCATATGCAAATGTGACACGAAACAGCTTTGATTGATAGATTACAGGCCGGATGTGAAGTGTATAAAAATCATGGTTAATGCAGTCTGATGAAATCATTTACTCTGAGGGACTGAGATTACATTGCTTGTGTTGTGACTGTGTGTTCCACTGGACGAGCTGGTGAGTTTCATGATAGACCAGTGCAGGGGTTTGACCCTTGATCGTTATAGACCTTTCTGTAGATTACAACCTTCCATAGCAAGTTTTAATCACTGCTTATACAAATGAGGTTTCTCATCACACTGTGTTGTGTAGCTATTTCAAAGCACGTCATTGACATTTCAATCCGTCTTTAAGTGACAAGGTTCGAGATATTATAAATTGTGAGATTAAGAATGCTGATAGAAAAGTGAACAAGTGATTTACTCTCGCGGTTTAAATATCATTGTACATTGATATATTTAAAAATACATGAAGTTCGTGCCGTTATTCTTACAATGTATTTAATACAACAAAGTGCAAAGTGAACTGATCATAAACACTAATTTGATATGCTTCATGCTAATGTCAAGCATGTGTGGAGTCCAATTTGCAGATCGACAAATGTTTATACGAATGAAAACGAAAAAGGACAATTAATTTTTTTCTTTCGATGATTCAATATTTGTCTTGATCAACTTTACTTCTTCAGCAGCTTTGAATGCATACATAACACGAGTGAGCAAGAGATGAGATTTTAAATTTGTAGCTATTTGGATACGCTCAACATTCTTGACTGGTTATTTGCTGACAAAGAAACACCTTCAGCAAAGAATAAGGAAAATGTCATCTTATAGAGGGTGTAGCAATGGCCTCAAGGTGAGATTTAACCTGAAAGATAGTGTTACATATATAGATTGTAATCTTCAGGAAGTCAAACTAGTCTCAAGAACTGCCACGTCCACGTTGGATTGCTGCCTCATCAATGTCCCATTTGTATGGACTTTTTAAAGACACATACTAATATAGAGTAGGTCAAACATGACAGACATACCATGTATCTGCTCTTATGCTTGATCTCTCAAAGAAACTTTCTACACACCAGGAATGGGGATCAGATACAGCTTCCCACCTTTCTACGCTGAGCGTCGCACACCTGTAATGGTGTCCTTCGACGATGTTATCACCATAAGCGTGTTCTGCATGGTCGGCCTGGTCTTTCTGCTCATCCTACCTGGAATCCGTGGACGCTCAGTGAGGACACCTATCTTCTCTCATATCTACATCTCTACATCCATACCGAGTGATCAGAATGTTGGCACATAGTCAAAAAAAATCATTCTTTGAAAAGAATTACATTTTTAAAGATATATTTTATTGTTGTTCAGTGAAAAAAATTCCCAGCTGGCACAGCTCCATTGGACTTTAGGTTGGGGATGGGTTGGCATTGTGGCGATTGGCCATATGCACATTGCAAACATTGCAAGAGACGGCTGGCCTTGTGTATATAGCCAATGTCTGATCAATGTTGCATGTTATTCTGCTAACGATGGACCAAAGTTTAGCTGATGCTCAAACAATTTGCTCCAACAAGAATGGCCTGCACTGTTGGGCCAATGTTGGTTGATCACACTGTGCCAGCTGCAATTGTTCCTCCTCTGAAGCAGCACCGCTTGTTGATATCTGTTCAGGTTTTACTTTCGTTTCACCACGACTTTTTACATGAGATTGAATGATACAAAAAATGGAAAAGAAAGAGTCACACCTTTTTCTTACCAATGCGTAAACCGTGTTTTTTTTGGAGAAGGCAATTGGAATTGTCAATCGTTCAAAAGAAAAAAGGCGCAGTCAACAAATGTCACAAACACTGGTCCAACGTTAGTCCCATGGTGTTAAAGCTTTGGGACAATGGCAGTGCTGAAGGTTGCCCAACGTTAACTTAACGCCGGTGCATTAGATGTGAATGAAAAATTAATATACTTCGTTCGACTGTCCCAATATTGAATGAAAAAGGAAGCGCACACTTGATCTCAAGCAACGTTTTGTTTGTGGTCCATGAACTTGCCAGAGTCTGGCCTTGAAGCGAAAGGGTATGTTTTTCATGTTTGATCCAAAATTCTTCAAAATAAAAAAATTCTTCAAAATTCAAAAAAACAAACAAACAAAAATAACAACCCTTTCTCCCTCCAAACCCATGAGTACTGATCCTTCTTCTCCTTCCTCTTCTTCTTCCTCCTTCTGCCGGCACACCATCTTTCTTCTATTTTAGCCGACCCAGTCTCACCATTACCTTCACGATTTCTTCCTACAACCTTCCATTCCCTAATCTTACCGAATCTTCATAAATCCATCATATATTTTTTTTTACCTTGTACCCTTTCAAACGAAACACCTGACACCACATGTCTCTCTCTCTCAACCCTCTTCCTCGTACTTTTCATTGATCCATCAGCTTCACTCTGCATTTACCGTTCCAAATTCACCACACACTTCCACAATTTTACTTCAACCTTCCCTTTTCGGAATATTACACAATCCTTATTAAGAAAAATAAATAAATAAATAAATTCACTTTTAACAATACACCTCCCGTAACCAAGTGGTTCTGCCGTAACCACGTGATCTGTTTCTACCCTCCGCGTTTACCGATCCAAATTCACCATTCACCTCACGATTTTTTTCTGAAACCTTTCTTTTACCGAATTTTATGCAATCTCGATCAACAAATAGTAATAATAAAAATAAAAACGGTCTCTGAAAATACTTCATCTTCCTCTTTCACACGTGTGGTTCTCATTACTCCATCATAATTCACGACTCTTTTTCTATTTCAACAGATTGCTCTCAATTTGACCTTTCCTTCATACCTTGTCTAAAAAGTCCAACTGTAACAACGTTTCTTCTCTCCATTCTCTACATTCGCCTAAATTGAATCCCTCAAGAAATGTCGTAAATTGTATTTCTGAAGGAAAAAAAAACAAAAAAACAGTTTGCTCTGAATGTTCGCTTTCCATCAATCATCCTTTTTTTTTTCCAACTTCAGTGCCAATTCACCCCTCTCACCCTCCCTCTCCATGCAACCATCACACTCCCCTCCTCCAAGATTCCTTCTCACCTTTCTCAAATAATTTCCCCTCATCTTTCTCTCTCAACTCTCACCACTCACCCCCCTCACTCATCCTTCTCAAAGTTGCCCCCCTCTCATCTACAAAGCTGCCTCCTTCCCAAAGCTCTCTCTCTTCCATCTCATCACTCCACCTCCTCAAGTCCTCAACTGCCTTGTGCCCCTCACTTATTACTCCCCACTGTACCTCAACCCAGCACCACAGGGTCTTTTCTCCTCCTCATCCAGCCCCCTCCCCTAGCTCTTCTGCAATCCTCCACACTCTTTCAACAACTCTCTGTACCTCTCTCCTCCACCCTTTTCCTACCCTCCCTTCCCCTCCCCTGCCCCCAAAGCCTCCTCTCCTCCCACTTCATTAATAGTGTGGACCTCAAATATCCAGGGCCTTCACTCAAACCTGACAGATCTTTCCATACAGGTTGCAACTGACAAACCAGATATAATCTGCATAACAGAAACTTTCCTCCCTCAAGACGTCTCTGAAACTCCCTGGTTTCTCCCTCCTCCAGTATGACAGACCTGAACCTCATCCTGGTGGAGGAGTTGCTTCCCTTCATCAAAGATTCTATTCCTCACTCTCCATGCACTGCCCTCACTCCCTCACACCCCCAGCAATACCTCTGGCTATGGCTTCCCCTCCACTCCCACGTCATGTTTATATGTATGCTGTATCGTCCGCAAAACAATGATGACTCCATTTACACTTCACTATCCAAAAACATGTACCAACTTCTATCCTCTCATCCGAACTCTCTCTTTCTCATATGTTGTGACTTCAGTTGTCATCATGCCACTTGGCTGGGTGTGAGTACCTCTCTCACCTGCCATGGCACTTCAACAAAAGACTTCCGTGACTCATTGGGACTGACTCAATCAGTCAACTTCACGACCCGGATCTCAACCAATGGTACTCCATCTCTTCTGTATCTGATTTTGACTAATTTCCCTGAAAATATCTGCTGTTCTTCCTCCGCTCCAATCTGTTCTGACCACGTGCTTGTCAAAGTGGACATATCTCTGGCTGTTATTAGAGAACCACTTCAGCACCGTTGAGTCTGGCATTTCACTCAGGCTGACTAACAGGGTCTCCAGGCAGCCATCAAACTTCCAGACTGGTCTCCCATCACTACTTTCTCCAACATCAACTCGTCCTGGGAATTCTTTCAAAGAAACTTGCTCTCTCTCTCTCATGCACAGATTTATCCCCTCTCTTCTTCAGTTGTCCTACCCTTCCTCCTGCCCTTGGTTCCCTGAAGCTTGTGGCGAAGCAGTTGTCCTGAAACAACTTGCCTTTGCCTCATGGATGGCAAACCCAACTGAGGGTAATCTCAGTTCCTTCCATAAAGCTCAGAACAAGTGTGTGTCTACCCTCAGGAGAGCCAGAAAACAGCATCTTTCTAATCTCAAGTCTGAACTCTGAAACCTCTCTCCCTCTTCCAAATCCTGGTGGCATCTAATCAAGTCTCTTTCTGGTGTATGTCCCCCCTCCATCCTCTCCCTTACCTCAAATGGCCACACTGCTGATACCGCACGTGAAAAGGCTGAATGCCTAAACTAGGTGGTTGCATCGAAATCTTGTATCCGAAACCCATCGCTTTCTGCAACCACCTTCCCAGTCACACCCACCTATCCCTGGACTCTGTGTCCTTTTCTTCTGACAAAGTGGAGAGCTTACTGTCAAAGCTCGACTCAGATTCTGCAACCGGTCCAGACGGCATCAGCCCATGTGTCCTAAAAACAGCTCCTCTGTTCTTGCTCACCCTCTCTCTGTTCTATTCCCCCCTCTCATTTGCTCAAGGTCATCTGCCATCTGCTTGGATATCAGCAAACATTACTGTCCTGCATAAAAGGTACAAAAACAGATCCCGGCAACTACAGACCAATCAGCCTTCGCCCAAACATCAGCAAGGTTATGGAATCCATCATCGTTTCAGACATTAAATCCTTCCTCTTCTCGAATGGCTTGATTTCCGATCATCAATTTGGATTCATACCAGGTCACTCTATCCTGGATATGCTGCTTCTGCTCTCCCAACAATGGATGGAGGTCCTCAATGCCAGACATGAAATCAGAGCTCTATCCCAAGACATATTGCGTGCTTTTGATACGGTCTGGCACACTACCCTGCTCACCAAACTCTCTTCCTGTGGTATCCAAGGCCATCTCCACTCATGGCTCACAGACTTCCTCGCCTGTCGCAGCCAACGTGTGACCCCAGATGGAGTTCTCTCATCCCTTCTTCCTGTCCAGGCTGGAGTTCCTCAAGGCAGCGTTCTGGCCCCTGTTCTTTTTCTGGTTTTCATCATTGATCTCTCCGACTCTCTGGAAAATCCTCTTTATCTCTTTGATAATGACTACACCCTGTGCCGTACCATCTGTCATCCCCAAGACCAGCAAGCCACAGCATCTTCGCCCTTTGCAGATCTGGATAAAACCACAAACTGGTCCATCACGTAGAACATATCTTTCAATCCTGATAAATCTCACGCTCTCACTATGTCTCTCCGAAAGACCGTTTGGAACCCCCCCCCCCATCTACTTTCTCAACAATCCTCTGGAAGAAGTCCTTTCATTTAAGCTTCTGGATCCCACTATCTGCCATGATCTTTCCTGGGAAAGCCAAATTTCCAACCTGGCCGCCAAAGCCAGTCGCCGAGTGAGAATACTCTGTCGTGCAAAGTCCTTCCTCGGTCCACCTGAGCTCCTGATCACATACAAAGCTTTCTTCCGCAGCCTGATGGAGTACAGCTCTCCCCTCTGGGCTGGTGTTCCTGCCTCTCACCTTTCTCGGCTTCACACCTTGGAAACTAAGGCATTTGGGCTCATTGGTATCTCCCGCGATGAGGCTGAGTCTTTGGGTCTCTCACTCTCTCACCGCAGGCAGGTCAGTGCTCTTTCTGTCTTCTACCATCTCCTATCCAGTCTTGCCCCCCATGCTCTGTCTGTGATACTATTATAGATTCGGCGGTGGGGGGATTCACACCCCACTCCGGACACCAAATGTTGAATATTCGGCATCACTGAACAGCACCGCCGTCTCAAGGATTATAACGCCGGCGAGTTCGGCACAGGTCTCGGGTAATGTGCCTCAGATCACGATACCAAAGTACACCTGGGCCTTACCAGTTGGGGTTATAGACCCAGACTACAGACTGGGTTTGTCAGAGACCGAGCGAAGGCTGCCAGTCCGTAACCATTTTGGTTTTAAATACAAATCGAGCGGATTGTTCCTCAGCGCGGCAAGAATAAATTTAAGGCGGCAACTTTAATATGAATCAGCAAGATTTATTGGGGACACATCGGAGAAACACGACACAAGCAAACCATTCACGAACGTTATCATTCATCTCAAACCCGCTCTTAACTAGGGAGCTATGGATACGGGTTTCGAAGGGAGCCCTAATGAAATAAACCTTAGGCCTGGCCAACATGCAGACAAGACACGGAGTACTTGGTGATGCCTCATGGACAAGAGGAAAAGTGTCGAAGGCACAAATGCGGCTCGTGAGAAGCCAATGGTGTCGGATTCGAGCGCCCGAGCTCGAGCATGCAGCGTGGCAAGATGGCAGCGACGGTCTTCTTTTTGTCCGCACCGCTCACTCACACAGCCTCGGCGCATCCATCCCCTCGAAGGTCGACAGCACAAGAGAGAAAGATCTATGGTATGTTCCAGCTGGTTTTTCTCAAGGTCCAGTATGCGAATCCAGGCCTGGCCCATATACCAGACTATGCCAAATCTGGGTGTTGGACTCTGCAGGTGGATCGATGGGATGGAAAGATGTGTCGAGCCGTGCAGGGAGTCAGGACAGTCAGAGGCTCCGTGACTGGACTCAGGATGAACCTGTGGAGCTCCTGCAGGCTGGATCCATGGCTGAGGAGGAACAGCCGACCACACCACTCCTCATCACGCAGATCGCCGACTCACCAAGCAGTTCCTCCCTTGCCTTTCGGAGCGGGCTTTTTCCGGACCCCTCCGGGGACCCGTGATTGGTCCATCGTTCGAGATTGCAGCAGCTCTCTGCCAATGGGCTGCCGGCACGTCTTGTTGACTGTGAGGATGCATGGTGGGGGCTGGTTAAGAGGGGGCCAGGAAGAAGAAGACGCCTCTCAGTACACCACCACTGTATGAACAATGGACAGCCTATGACACCTCCCGACACACGTGTAACATCCGATTACCAAACAACCTGGCTAAACATGCATTTAAGGGGGTATCTGGGCTAATCCTATATTTAATAACCCACTAAGGGCCCATTTCCGCAACACTACGCCCCCCCCCGCCATGTTTCTGCAGGGCGCTCAAGGTCCGCCAACAACTCCCTTCTGGTAAAACTAACAAAATCATGAATCACTGCTCACCTTCACTCTTTCATTCATCTTTTTTCTTGCCTTTGAAATAAACCCACACTCTTCAATCCCATTCTTCCCTTCAGGCCTTCAAAACAGCTGTTAATCACCACTTCTTATCTTGCCCCATCCAAAACCTTGATCTTTTCTACCCCCATTAATCCACCCCAAACTCACCTCCTTCAAATTCCCTGCTTTCCTTCCTGAAAGTCGCTGTAATGTCCATATCTTATTCCCCGTGTTCCCCACCCATCAAGAGGACAAAATGGTCAATATGTAATATTTGATTTTAAAAAAAGAAAATAATATATACTCACGACTTGATGTCAAAGGACACCACACCTACAAGGATGCCAAAAACGTCATTTAACAATTATTTGCAGGGATAGAAGGAAACAATGCAAGAAATAAAATGAGAAGGAAGTTAGAAAACAAATAAAGATGGAAGAAGAAGAAGAAAAAAATAGCACAAGCACAAGAGGAGAAGGTTGTTTGCATAAATTCTACACATTTGACTGTATAATGATTAAATGAATCAGTCAAAAAGAAAAACGCTGGCAAGGGGAGGTGCACATATTCCTGAGCTGGAGTAAGAATTGTAAAAACACGAGATGGGGTGGAGGGGATCGTGGTGGGGGAGTGAGGGAGGGGGGTGGTTGGGTCTTGCCCTCCAAGAAGATAATTTTTAGTACTGTATATATTTCATTTTCTGCTTGGCTTTCGGCGCATTCCTCATGTCTGAGTCAACAAGCAAGTCTTTTTGATAAGTTATGGTATTGACATGCCAGGACTAAACTGTAATTTTATATAATCAGAACACTTGAAGTACAGAAACATCAACCAAAGCAAAGAAACACCTTATCTTCTCTTCAAAAAAATGAACTGAGAAGGTTTCTCAAGACAGCGATGAAAATATTTTTATTCATGAGAGAGGATTACAAGATTCCCCAATGTTGTGATCATGCAAAATAATGATGGGGTGGGTCTGCCCCATCCACAAATTAATGATGGGGTGGGTCTGCCCCATCCACCTCCCCGATGACAAACCTTGTTTGGATGTTGGAGTGTGCTTGTTCGATGTCAAGAATGATTGCTGGAAACCTTCAGACCTTATTGGCAAATTGAAAATATTTTCAAATCCAAGATGAAAATCGTTTTGAAATAAAGTAGATATCACAGGCTAATGTTTGCTTTGTGACACCAAAGAACGTATGCAGGGAAACAAGCAAAACTCGAGCAGGATATCTCATTTGAGATGGTACAAGAGGAAGACAACACCTTTTGTTCCATACTTCGAGCATGACGTACTTGTGGTAAATCAAATGTCTTCAGAAACTTCGATTTTTTTTGAAGGAAAGAGTTTCGTGAGTGCACTGAACCTTCAGATTATCGAACGTAGAATAATCTTTGAGACCCAGATCCACATTGCACTGCCATCCAAACACCATGGAACCATTCCTTTTGGTGAGGAATTACCAGAATAGCCCTGAGACGCCAAGAGGCTGTATCTGCAGCTCGCTTTTTGTATTACGAGGGAAGTGAAGCCATTTTACGATGCTGGTCACTGACTGCAGAACACAACCGAGGTGGCTTTAAGTTAGACCTCCAGTTATTACTCAAATCCAGAAATTTATCATTGGCCTGTGCTGGCCCAGAAGGGAGTCGGCGAAGGCCATGAAATTAGATATTATCATTTTGTCCACGCTTGTGAAGTATACATTCTCCCTTCCAGTTTTAACTGCAATAAACTTTGATAATCTAGATTTCTCGCCTGATGTTGGCTTAATGGTTAAAGTGGCTGGCTTAACATCTTTGGTTTTGAGTTGCAGCCCCCATCATGCTGTTAAAACAACATGAGATGGGTTGATTCAACTTGTCATCCTTCCGAGGTCGGCAAACTGAGTACCAGCTTACGAGTACAATTAGTGCCTTGATGTTAGCAAAGTGTGGTAAGTAACAATTGTTATTCCTAAGTTAGTCATAAAATTGAGAAATCCATGAAATTAAAAAAAAAGAAAAAATAAAGAAGAAAAGTATGAATGATGGGAGAAGAGAGAAAGGGAAATGGGAAATATATTTCAGCAGATTGGTGGAAGGGGAAAGAACGGAATGGTCAACTCGTTTATAGAACACCACACAGGTGGGAAAGGGAAGGAGCAGGTCTGAACTTCCACCATACTTGCATAAGCAATAATCCGAGTTTGAGGGCAGTTCACGGTTACTTTGACAATTTATTCGAGACAATGAATACTCCAATTGACGTGACCAGCGTACTTAATCTGCTGCAGGTTGAAGGCCTATTCAGGTCTATTCTATTCTATTCAACGCAATTAGATGCCATTGAACTTGAGTACATTTTTCAATTTGATCTCTCAATCTGATTTTTGACATACTTCTCTTTCTTACAAGCCCTTCTCTGGGTTCCCAGTTTGAAATGATTGTGGTTCACCAGTAACCCGTTTGTTTTGCTGTCGGGCTAACTTCTTTTAAATAAAACTATGTCCAAATAATAGATAACAATAATAATAATTGGACAAATTTTTCTTCTTCTCTTTGAGGCCATAACCTGATTCTGTTTGAGGTCATGGATTTTACAATCAGCCCAATAAATGGATAATTTTGGGATTTGTATGAACTCGTGAAAATCCATGAACATTTCACACATTTGGAGGTTGGTCCATGGAAGTGCCTTGTCGAGATATCGGGCTGATTCTGATTTCACATGCACTTATTGCAACACATGTTAGTGCCCCCAAAACATGACAAAACTGTCTTTCCCACTGACATGCCACCAATATCCTTACAGTTTTTAAACAGTTTACACCAAGGGGCCTTCAAAGTCATTCAGTTTGGGATAATATATGGAAGCCATTCAAATTGGAACATTGTTTTCAACTTGTACAACTAATCGACTTCACACATAACCTGCAAATCTTCTTTTAAATTTTGTTGTTTATTTTTTCAAAAGTCACTTGTTACAAAGCAGCAAACCTTCACGTTTGGATTTTATAATTGTGACAAGTGATCAACTGAAAAGATGTGTTAAATCATTATTTTACATTTTTAGCTTTGTTATGCCCTTTCTGTAGTGATGCAAAAGTTTCACAAAAAAACAAACAAACTTGTACTTCTGACCAACCTTCCAACAACACAACACTTAACTTCATGCCTGCAGCACGACTCGTTTGGACATGAATCGTGAATGTTTCAGGCCATGTTTTCACTGTGAATACAAACCATTTATCGTACATGTGAGCGATTTAACAAGTTAGTTGTTATCGTCAATAGTAATTATTTGATTGCATATTTGCTAAACCTGTGTGTGAGGACATCCAACAGGCTTGGCAGGGGTGTTGCTTCAGGCCAGGAAGCCAAACTGAGTTCACGAAACGATATAATATTGACATGGTGATGGAATGAACTAACTTTATTCATACACCTGTTCATGTTTTGTTTTTAATCCCCTCTTGACTTTGTAGAGACTGTACTGGCTCATCAGGATTACGCTGAGCCTTTTCATCGGTCTTGTTATAATCGGTAAGTGCCATAAGAACTTGTGTTTTTGATTAATAACCAGGGAATTTGTTCCTACCGTTTACAAAGCAAAGCACCATGACAGATGAGATGGCTGTCCCATCCGCACTTCCTTGTGGATATTATAAAAATTTAATGGTATATCATGTAAAATGAGTTTGGCCAATAGAGCTGTGCATATATCCTCCCGACAACGATCAGGTTTATAACGAGACTTGCTTTGTCTGACATTGTACTACTTTATTAATCTCTCCAATGACATCTGAGCAATCGAACAAAGCACATGATCACAGGTATTTAAACATTTTTACCCCAAAACAAACGCCATTCTTCAGTGTACGACAAATTATGCTTTATTTTTCTTTTTCTTTTTTTTTCAAGAAAACTTCTGGAAGGTTTCTGCAGGTGGTACTGTGTGTAGTACACCTTCAGGCTTCCTCAATAATTTAATCATTTCTTTAACGTTTATTGTGAGTGAAGTAGCTTTCATGTAAAATTAAATTTAAACATGCATTTCAATAAAATTGACATTATCAAAGCTTTTAGACTTGCATGCCTCAGGATAAAACCACAAAGATGGGATTACCTGATTGGGGGAACCACAAAGCATCATGAATGAGTAGGCGGAAATGAACCATCATGAATAATGAACCAGTAGAAACTTAATGCTAATTATCTGACGGCAAGTTGCGAGGGGGGGGTGGTGGTTGTGGTGGTGGTGGTCGTTTTCATGATGACAAAATTGACTGTGATGGAATTGCCACACAGTCAAGCCATCAAAGTCAGAATAGATATAAAGTTCGACAAATTATTTCTGTCTCCAAAGAATAGGGTTGGTTGACCTGATATGATGAATGTGGCCTCCATTGCACGGAGGTGAGCGAAACTGCGTCCTCTACTCAGGATTTTAAACCATCCGATACGATATTTCTCTGCACACTGAGGATTATTCAGTTAATGGTGACCAATTGCGGAGGCACAGGGAATAGTTGTCGTACTATGTACATTATCACAAGCCCGAGTTGATTGTCTCTGTTCGGATGATTGACCCTGTCTGATCCCCAAAGGGATGTGTTGTTCAATGTGATCCTTCAATCTTAAAGATGTGCGCCCCACATACCCACCATAACACTGGCACTGAAATTCATATATAATCTTACTTATATGATAGGTGGGCAGAACTTCTTTTTGGACTGACGGAAGCAACTGGCGGGTAGTTAAAATCACTCGTGGTTGAACCGCATAGTAAGAATGGAACACTGTCTGTTTGATCTGGTTTTCAAACCGTTAAGACTCTTTGCCTTTCCAAGATAGACGTATGTATACCAGACATTTACCAGGTCCGATTATAGGATTATTTGGTGGGTTCAGGAATTTGTGTCTATATCTATTGATGATCTGTTCAGGATACTCATAATCAAGAAGCATAGTCTTGACGGTATCATTTTCAGCATGGGGTTTATCTGTGGGGCAGATCTTTCTTGCTCTATTGACCAAGACACCAATCAATCCAATCTTGTATCTAGAGGAACTATAAGAGTCCCACCTGGTACACTATCCGGTTAAAAAAAAAGACGGTAGATTTTGGTTTTATCAGCATCGGCCGATTTCTCAATGAAGACATTCAAGAAGGGAAGTACGCCGGAGTGTTCCATCTCTGAGGTGAACCCTCGCGATGGATGGAGAGAGTTCAGGTATGCCAAGAAGACTTTACATGCTGAGGTTGACTCAAAGACAGCGAAGATGTCATCCACGTACCAATAATAGATGGAAGGGGGTTGAACTCCAGGATGTGGATCTGCAAAGGAACGTTTTTCACAGTATCCTACAAAGATGTTTGCCAAGACGGGACCAAGAGGGGGTCCCATCGCTACACCATCGATCTGAGTGCACATCGAATCTTTAAAACTGAACTCGACAAGAACGGGTTGCCATATTCATTCATTTAAAGACAGACAGACTCAGAGGTCGGTGGAGGTGTCAAGTCAGTGTGATACAGAAGTTGGTGGCAGATTTCAATCATTTGTCACAGTCTATTCATGAATGTCAGTGGGACATTCGTGAATAGACTGGCTACATCATATGAGCACATTGTGGAATTCTCATTTAGGTGTGTGATGGACCAGATGGCATACGTGCTGACTGCAAGAAGGAATCCACAATTACATGTTCTGAGATACTGCCCAGTGCTGGCTGAAATAGTTCACATAACCATCTGACAAGTTCATGCTGTGCAGAGTTAATGAATATTTCCCTCCAGTCTTCTTGCTGAGGAATATGGAAGAGGCACACTTAAAATGTGTGAGGATAATAACAAAAAATGGAGTGGCACGGAAGGAGGGGAGGACACAGATCACTGTCTCTGACCATGCAGGCTCCATTCGCTAAAAAGCCTGAAATACCTTTCTGGTGGGTGTGGCTGGCTGACTTCCTTCTTCGCTCCTGGTTTTCATGAGATGTGCATCACAACACATGACATCAATATGTTGACATCATGGAGTAAAAGCAGCTTATGAAAAATTCCAAGCCTGAAAAAAATGGTGGAAAAAAAAAGCAAACAGCCAAACATTTGAATTATTGTGTGAACACACATTTTACTGAACCTTGCTGCAAATAAAGTAGGAAACATTTTTACATTCATAATCACATAGCATCAACTTGGTCTGTAACAGGGACGACTTCATTTTGAATGCACATTGAAATATTTGCAGATAAAACAGGGCATTGAGCAATGTAAAGCTTCACTGGGAACATGGTACATGTATTGAAGTTGATATGATAATAAATGATCTACATTGAAACAGATCTATATTATTATACTACTACTACTACTACTACTACTACTACTACTACTACTACTACTACTACTACTACTACTACTACTACTACTGCTACTACTACTACTACCACTACTCCAACTACCACACACACCAAGAATAAAAGGGAAAGAATGCTTCAAAGGGTGGAGGATATTATATATCGTCGAGGGAAGGGTGTGAGGGAGGGGATGAAGTTATTACCTCTGCCACCGAAGGTTATGTTTTCATCTGTCTATCTGTCAAGATAGCAACAGAGGTACAGACAAGGCAGCAGCATCCAAGGCCCCCAAAAGGATTTTTTTTGCATACATTGTCAAGGCTCGTATGAGAGCTATCACACAATGCACAACAAGGGGGGGGGGGAGGCATGAGACAGGAGGGACAGGAGAGGGAAGGACAAAACAGTGGGTAACAGACATTCAGAGATCTGTGGAAGGGAGAGGGATGGGGCGGGGAAAACGGGGTATACAAGATGGACATTACAGGGACTTTCAGGAAGGAAAGCAGGGAATTTGAAGGAGGTGGATTTGGGGTGGATTAATGGCGGTAGAAAAGATCGAGGTTTTGGATGGGGGAAGGTAAGAGGTGGTGGTGAACAGCTGTTTTCAAGGTCTGGATGGAAGAATGGAATTGAAGAGAGTGTGGGAGTTTATTCCAAAGGGAGGAAAAAGAGGAAAGAAAGAGTGAAGGTGAGCCGTGATTCGTGATTTTGGTAGTTTTACCAGAAGGGGGTTGTTGGCGGACCTTGGGCGCCCTGCAGAAATGTGGTGGGGACATATCACAGACAGAGCAGGGGGGGGGGGGCAAGACGAGAGGAGACGGTAGAAGACAGAGAGACCATCAACCTGCCTGCAGTGAGAGAGTGAGAGGCCCAAAGACTCAGCCTCATTGCGGCAGATACCAATGATTCTAAATGCCTTGGTTTCCACAGCGTGAAGCCGAGAAAGTTGAGAAGTACCAGCCCAGAGGGGAGAGCAGTACTCCATCAGGATGTGAACGAAAGCTTTGTATGTGGTCAGGACTTTGCACGATGGAGGATTCCCAGTCGGCGACCGGCTTTGAAGGCCAGGTTAGGAATGTGGCTTCTCCAGGAAAGATCATGGCAGGTAGTGAGACCGAGAAGCTTGAATGAAAGGACTTCTTCCAGAGGATTGTTGAGAAAGTAGATTGGGGTGGGGGGGGGTTCTAAATGGTCCTTTTGGAGACGCATAGTGAGAGTGTGAGATTTGTCAGGATTGAAAGACATGTTCCACGTGTTGGACCAGTTTGTGATTTTATCCAGATCTGCAGTGAGCGAAGAAGCTGCGGCTTGTTGGTCTGAGGGATGACGGATGGTACGACAGAGGGTGGAGTCATCAGCAGAGCGATAAAGAGGATTTTCCAGAGAGTCAGAGAAATCATTGATAAAAACCAGAAAAAGAACAGGGCCCAGATCGCCACCTTGAGGAACTCCAGCCTGGACAGGAAGAGGGGGTAAGAGAACTCCATTAAGAGCCACACGTTGGCTGCAACAGAAGAGGAAGTCTGCGAGCCATGAGTGGGGATATCCTTGGACACCATAGGAAGAGAGTTTGGTGAGCAGGGCAGTATGCCAGACCATGTCAAAAGCACACGATATGTCCAGGGATATGGCTCTGATTTTATGTCTGGCATTGAGAACCTCCATCCATTGTTGGGCGAACAGAAGCAGCATATTCAGGGTAGAGTGACCTGGTCTGAAACCAAATTCATGAACAGAAATCAAGCCATTGGAAAAGAGGAAGGATTTAATGTCTGAAGCGATGATGGATTCCATAAACTTGCTGATGATTGGGAGAAGGTTGATTGGTTTTTGAGGATTTGGAGGAGGGAGAGAGGTTTGAAAGTTCAGACTTGAGATGAGAAAGATGTTGTTTTCTGGCTCTCCTGTGGGTAGACACACTTGTGCAAAGCTTTATGGAAGGAACTGAAATTACCCTCAGTTCGCTTTTCTCTCCATGAGGCAAAGGCAAGTTGTTTCAGGACAACTGCCTCGCCACAAGCTTCATTGAACCAAGGGTGGGAGGAAGGGTAGGACAACTGAAGATGAGAGGGGATAAACCTGTGCATGAGGGAGAGCAAGTTTCTTTAAAAGAATTCCCACGACGAGCTGATGTTGGAGAAAGTAGCGATGGGAGACTAGTCTGGAACTTTGATGGCTGCTTGGAGACCCTGCCAATCAGCCTGAATGAAATGCCAGACTCGACGGTGCTGAGGTGGTTCTCTCATAACAGCCAGAGATGTTTACTTTGGTCAGAAGAACCAAATGCATTTTTTTTCTTCTGATGTTTTCAGTGAAATTTGTCAAAATCAGATCCAGAAGAGATGGAGTACCGTTGGTTGAGATCTTGGTCGGGCAGCTGACCGATTGAGTCAGTCCCAATGCGTCTCAGAAGTCTTTTGCCCAAGTGTCACGGCAGGTGAGAGAGGTACCCACACCCAGCCAACTGGCAAGATGACAATTGAAGTCGCCACATATGAGGAAGAGAGAGAGTTCAGATGAGAGGATAGAAGTTGGTCCATGTTTTCGGATAGTAAAGTGTAAATGGAGTCATCACTGTTTGGTGGACGGTACAACATAAACATGAGGTGGGAATGGAGGGGAAGCCGTAGCCAAAGGTATTCCTGGGGGTGTGGGGGAGTGAGGGTAGTGCATGGAGAGTGAGGAATATAATCTTTGATGAAGAGAGCAACTCCTCCACCAGGACGAGGCTCAGGTCTGTCATACTGGAGGAGGGAGTAACCAGGGAGAGATACGAGGGAGTCAGAGACATATTGAGGGAGGAAAGTTTCTGTTCGGCAGATTATATCTGGTTTGTCAGTTGCAACCTGTGTGGAAATATCTGTCAGGTTTGAGCGAAGGCCCCGGATATTTGAGGTCCACACTGTTTATGAAGAGGGAGGGGAGGAGGCTTTGGATGCAGGGGAGGGGAGGGTCGAACAAGGGCGGAGGTAGAGAGGGTAGGTAGAGCGAGTTGTTGAAAGAGTGTGGGCGATTGCAGAGGGGTTCAGGGAGGGGGCCGGATGAGGAGGAGAAAAGGCTCTGTGGTTTTGGGTTGAGGTACAGTGGGGAGTAATAAGAGAGGGGGCAGAAGGCAGTTGAGGATTTAAGGAGGTGGAGTGATGAGATGGAGGAGAAAGGCCAGTGGAAGGAGGCAGCTTTGTGGATGAGAGGGGGGGTGGGGGAACTTTGAGAAGTGTGAGTGAGGGGGTGAATGGTGGGAGAAGGGTGAGTGGGGAGAGTTGAGAGAGAACAGTGAGGGGAGTTTTTGAGAAAGGTGAGGGGAGGCTTGGAGAGGGAAGAGTGTGATGGTTGCTTTGAGAGGGAGGGTTGAGAGGGGTGAGTTGGCACTGAAGTTGGAAAAAAAAAGAGTCGTAAGAGGCGACCAGGGTTGCGTCAAGAAGGACATCCGGCGTAAAAACTGAGCCAAATCAGTATGCGGATCATACAGATGATCCGCTGTGGCGACCCCTAACGGGAGCAGCCGAAAGAAGAAGAAGAAGATTGCATCAGGTGAGGTGAGGGAAAGGTTGAATAAAAAATCGTGAGATGAATGACGAATATGGATCGGTAAACACAGAGGGTGGAACCAGATCACGTGGATGTGGGAGGTGTACAGTTAAAAGTGAATTTAGTTATTGTCATTTATAAAAATAAGGATTGTGTAAGATTTGGAAAAGGAAAGGTTGAAGTAAAATCGTGGAGGTGTATGGAGAATTTGGATCGGTAAACGCAAAGTGAAGCTGAGTGAATGATTCCATTTTGGTGAAGATCCGGATTGTGATACTCGAATTTTTCAAGCGATTCTTCACCATTGAGAGATAGGACCAAAAACGATATATTACCCAATATCTCAAAAAGTTATGCACTGATTCAGACAAAACTTGGTAGACCGGAAGGGTGTGTGACAAGGATGAACTGGTTCGATTTTGGTGAAGATCCGAATCCGGATGCAAGATTTATTTTTTAATTTTTTAAATGATTCTTCACCAATGAGCGTTGGGGCCAAAAACAATATACAGCATGATATCTCAAAAGGTTGTGGACAGATTCGGACGAAACTTGGTAGATGAGTTGGGAAGGTGACAAGAACAAGCCACTTCAATTTTAGACGTCCAGTTCCAGATCCAGCCTTTCAGTGGGATACTACACGAACTGTTCAGCCTGGCAGAGGCATGCGCTCTACTGAGTTCCATTCTAGTATTTAATTTGCTCTCATATTGGCAAAATTGGACCCCAACCCATCCCCCCCTCCCACAGATCTCTTAATGTCTATTCTCCACTGTTTTGTACTTCCCTCTCCCGCCCCTTTTGTCTCCTGCTCCTTTCTTGTACATTCTGTGTTAGCTCTTCTTCGAGCCTCGACATTGTACACAAAAAAACCTGTTTGCAGACACGAATTTTCGCTATGACTGGGAGACCGGAGGTGTGGAGACGGAGATAAACTACCGAGCTGCTGAAAGGCGGACAATCCGCGCCCACGTGGGCATGATTGTGTCGTTTACCGGAATCAATGTCACGCTTCGAGGTGAGAAATTTACTTGCACTTTTCATCCTCTTTCATGGTTCTTGCACAAATATCACGACCAACTCAATATTGTAATGTACCTGTGATGTTCTGGTCATGAGAACATGCCAGCAGAGTACCCACCCTCTGGGCGATCTTGTTCCAAGCATGCAACACATTCTTCTGAAGCTTAGCTATATTTAGGTGGTGGATCGGCAAATGAAAGCTGGTGGGGGAGACGGTTTCGTTGCTGACAGCCCGACCATGAAACAGGTTTGGGCAGGTTCACACGATACCTGCAGCAAGTCACAGATCTGATCTGGCCTGACATGACAATATGGTCAGGGATAGTATAGTAAGGATGTTCGGGATAGTAAGGATGAGGGAAGAAAGGGGGAAGTAATTGTGAATTTCACATTCCATCTTTATTTGCTTTTAACATTGTTCTTAACAAACGGGACACGAACAGGCCAAATGACCTTCTTATGTGCCAAAATTCCTTGTGTATCTGTGTAATGTTGTTGAGAACAGGAATAAATGAGGGGGGGGGGAGAAGAGGTTTTTTTTTTTTTGTATACCTTGGTCGAGGCTCGTATGAGAGCAAACACACAACTCACAGCAAGGAGGCATGAGACAAGAGGGGCGGGAGTGGAAGGGACAAAACAGTGGGGAACAGACACATTAGGTGAACTGTGGAAGGGAGAGGGATGGGGATGGGACGGGGAACATGGCGAAGAGAAGATGTACATTTCAGGGACTTTCAGGAAGGAAAGCAGGAGAAATGAAGGAAGTGGGCTTGGGTGGATTATCGGGGGTAGAAAAGATCGAGGATTTGGATGGGGGAAGATAAGAGGTGGTGGTGAACAGCTGTTTTGAAAGCCTGGAGGGAAGAATGGGAAAGAATAGAGTGAGGAAGTTTATTCCAAAGGCGGGAAAAAAGAGGAATGAAAGAGTGAAGATGAGCAGTGATTCGTGATTTTGGTAGTTTTACCAGAAGGGGGTTGTTGGCGGACCTTGAGCGCCCTGTGGAAATGTGGTGGGGACAAATCGCAGAGAGAGCAGGGGGGGCAAGGCTGGAGAGGAGTCGGTAGAAGACAGAAAGACCACCGACCAACCTGCGGTGATTGAGTGAGAGGCCCAAAGACTCAGCTTCATTGCGGGAGATGCCGATGATCTTAAATGCCCTGGTTTCAACAGCGTGAAGCCGAGAAAGGTGGTAGGCAGGAGCACCAGCCCAGAGGGGAGAGCAGTACTCCATCAGGCTACGGACAAAAGCTTTGTAAGTGGTCAGGAGCTCAAGAGGGCCGAGGAAGGACTTAGCACGACGGAGGATTCCCAGTCGGCGACTGGCTTTTGAGGCGAGGTTGGAAATGTGACTTTCCCAGGAAAGGTCATGGCAGATAGTGAGACCTAGAAGCTTGAAAGAAAAGACTTCTTCCAGAGGATTGTTGAGAAAGTGGATGGGGGGGTTTTGTAAACGGTCCTTTCGAAGAGACATAGTGAGAGTGTGAGATTTGTCTGGATTGAAAGACATGTTCCACGTGTTGGACCAGTTTGTGATTTTATCCAGATCTGCAGTGAGCGAAGAAGCTGCTGCTTGCCGGTCTGAGGGATGACAGATGGTACGGCAGAGGGTGGAGTCGTCGGCAAAGAGAAATAGAGGATTTTCCAGAGAGTCCGAGAGATCAATGATGAAAACCAGAAAAAGAACAGGGCCCAGAACGCTGCCTTGAGGAACTCCAGCCTGCACAGGAAGAGGGGATGAAAGAACTCCATTTAGGGCCACACGTTGACTGCGACAGGAGAGGAAGTCTGCGAGCCATGAGTGGAGATGGCCTTGAATACCATGGGAAGAGAGTTTGGTGAGTAGGGCAGGGTGCCAGACTGTGTCAAAAGCACGTGATATGTCCAGGGATACGGCTCGGATTTCCTGTCTGGCATTGAGGACCTCTATCCATTGATGGGAGAGCAGAAGCAGCATATCCAGGGTAGAGTGACCTGGTCTGAAACCAAATTGATGATTGGAAATCAAGCCATTGGAGAAGAGGAAGGATTTCATATCTGAAGCGATGATGGATTCCATCACCTTGCTGATGATTGGGAGAAGGCTGATTGGTCTGTAGTTATAGGGATCTGTTTTTGCACCTTTTTTATGCAGGGCAGTGATGTTAGCAGATTTCCAAGCAGATTGCAGATGACCTTGGGCAAATGAGAGGGTGAATAGAACAGAGAGAGGGTGAGCAAGAGCAGAAGAGCAGGCTTTGAGGACACGTGGGCTGATGCCGTCTGGACCGGTTGCAGAATCTGACTCGAGGTTTGAAAGCAAGCACTCCACTTTGTCAGGAGAAAAGGATACAGAGTCCAGGGACATTTGGGTGCGACTGGGTAAAGTGGGTAGAGATAGTGATGGGTTTAGGACACAAGATTTAGCTGCAAACACCGAGTTTAGACATTCAGCTTTATCACGTGTGGAATCAGCAGTGCGGCCATTTGAGGTAAGGGAGGGGATGGATGGGGAACATACACCAGAAACAGATTTGATTAAACGCCACCAGGATTTTGAGGAGGGAGAGAGGTTTGAGAGTTCAGACTTGAGATGAGAAAGATGTTGTTTTCTGGCTCTCCTGAGGGTGGACACACACTTGTTCCGAGCTTTGTGGAAAGAACTGAGATTGCCTTCAGTTGGGTTTGCTTTCCATGAGGCAAAGGCAAGTTGTTTCAGGACAACTGCCTCGTCACAAGCTTCAGTAAACCAAGGGCGGGAGGAAGGGTACGACAACTGAACACGAGAGGGGATAAATCTGTGCATGAGGGAGAGCAAGTTTCTTTGAAAGAATTCCCAGGATGAGTTGATGTTTGAGAAAGTAGTGATAGGAGACCAGTCTGTAAGTTTGATGGCTGCTCGGAGACCCTGCCAGTCGGCTTGAGTGAAATGCCAGACTCGACGGCGGTGAGGTGGTTCTCTGATAACAGCCAGAGAGATGTCCACTTTGACAAGGACGTGGTCAGAAGAACCAATTGGAGCGAAGGAAGAGCAGCAGATATTGTCAGGGAAATTTGTCAAAATCAGATCCAGAAGAGATGGAGTACCATTGGTTGAGATCCGGGTCGGGAAGTTGACCGATTGAGTCAGTCCCAATGAGTCGCAGAAAGCTTTTGCTGAGGTGCCATGGCAGGTGAGAGAGGTACCCACACCTAGCCAACTGGCGTGATGACAATTGAAGTCACCACATAAGAGGAAGAGAGAGTTTGGATGAGAAGATAGAAGATGGTCCATGTTTTCGGATAGTGAGGTGTAGATGGAGTCATCACTGTTCGGTGGACGGTACAGTACACATATAAACATGAGGTGGGAGTGGAGGGGAAGCCGAAGCCAGAGGTATTCCTGGGGGTGTGGGGGAGTGAGAGCAGTGCATGGAGAGTGAGGAATAGAGTCTTTGATGAAGAGAGCAACACCTCCACCAGGACGAGGCTCAGGTCTGTCATACCGTAAGAGGGAGTAGCCAGGGAGATATACTTGGGAGTTGGGGGTGAGGGTGCATACAGTTAAAAGAGGGAGATTGAGATGTTGAGAAAGCGGGGTGGGATTGAGGCCTTGGGGTTTGGAGCAGTTGAGGGCCGAGAATAAGAAAGGGGGAGGGGATGACAGAATTGGCTTTGTGGAGGGAGGGCAGAGAGGGGACAGGAGTTGGGATTGAGGGGTTGAGGCTTTTTGTGGGCGGGGGGGGAGTTGAGGACATTGGGTTGGGAGGTGGTTGGAGGATTTGAAGAAAGGGGGAGGGGAGCACAGAGTTTGGGTGTGGTAGTAGGGGGAGGAACAGAGAGAGGACAAAGGAGGGGGTTGAGGACTTGGGATTGTGTGTGTGTGTGTGTGTGTGTGTGTGTGTGTGTGTGTTTGTGTGTGTGTGTGTGTGTGTTTGTGTGTGTGTGTGTGTGTTTGTGTGTGCGTGTGGTATGTGAAGCTACATTTTACATTCTGCAGAATTTCCATGGGTCCCAGATAGTCCCATTGGGTCTTTTGTGTCATCCAGGTATGTTGGGTCCTCTGGCTATTTTGGGTTCTCTCAGTCCTTTGGTTATTTTAGGTCTTCAGGGTCTTTTCTGTCTTTTGGATCTTTAGGATATTTAAGGGTCTTCAGGGCATTTTGGGTCTTTTCGGTTTTCAGGGTATTTTGGGTGTTCTGAGTCTTTGGGGTCTTTTGAGTCTTTTGGGTTTCCGGGATTGTTTGGGTCGTTTGGGGTATTTTGGGTCCTCAGGGTAATTTAGGTCCTCAAGGTCGTTTGGGTCTTTTGGGTCTTCTAGGTACTTCAGATGAAGCATTTCAGGTTAGAATTGTGAATGATGTCAGGTCAGCTATGTAACCAATGGGTGAAGAGTGGATATACATGCCTACATACTGTCGTGTCCCGTGGGGTTTGCCCCTACCTGGACGGATAGCCAACAATTTCCCATGGAGGTTTACAGCCATGATTCTCGGAGATTATGGAGTGTGCAGGAAGGAAAGGGCGTGACAATGACGGAGCAGACAGAAGCATAACGCAAGGGGGTTTATCTCAAACCTACGACAAATAGACAGACAGAAGCAATTGAAATAAATATGGGGTTTAATTAAAATAAATCAAATATTTACAATGGTAATAATCAAAACGGAATAATGAAATGTGAGGTTAATTAAATCTAATTATGAGGTGCCTCCACACAGACTTTAATACAGACAAGGGGACAGAATACATAAAGGAAAAATCCTCCCTTTCTCCTGGCACTTTGCTCCGGGTCCAGAAGTGAGTTTCCGAAGCTTGAAGGTCACCAAAGCACTTTGTCACTGTGCGAGAAAATGCGTCCAAAATGGCGCACAGCCGCTCTCTGGGTGGGCAAATGTACAGGAGGCAATTCAGGTGGCGATACTCAACACCAGGGTTCAGGAACTGGCGTACAACTTCTTTTGTCGATAGTGCTTGCCAATGCCACTGCCCTGCAAAATGGCGCCGTCTCTTCCCTCGATGGCACAACCCGAGGCTTCAAGGCTGATCCCACATGATACAGCCAACAGTCAATGGCCAGCGTGTTGCTCCACCATGCGAGCCAATTCGCCTCAGCACGAACACAAGAATCATGCCTTCTTCTTCACTGCATCGAGGGAAAGTCATCAGCAATGCCCTTCTCTTGCAACTGCTATCTCCTGCCTCTCTCGCTTCTATCCCGCTCCTAACCTAACTCCCTGCCTTCTTGTCGCCCAACACGAGACTCTCTGACTGCCCTAACTCCCCTCATACTGGCTCTCTGACGTCACGCCCATTAATCATCCACTCCGGGGCGTGGTTTTGCCGGCCATCATCCCTGGAGGCGGGGCTTTCTGCCTGCTTGGAGGTGCAGCGAGGTTGTCCTTACGTTTTAAGGACGGAATCTCTTTTTATCACCGGCCTTGAAATACAAAAACAGAGGAAAAGGTCACAGGGGGCAATTATATACTGGAAAAAATTATCCTAAATCCCAACCTAATTAACACAGCACCACCCCCCCCCCCCCATCTGGTGAGAATATGCAGTGCACACATGCACAGTTTCCCTACTTGATTTACATTGAGATGTCTCCTACACGTCCACGGACCAAGCCACTATATGCACTCATATCTTTCCAATGAAATTCCTCGATCTTCCCCACAAACATAACAATACATACATAATCACATGCAGTTGCTCCATTATATATAGATTACAGAATGATTCCAACAAGCTCAAATGAGCTGAGATCCTCGTCCTCTTAATGATGACGTCATAAAAACGAATATGATGTCATTGTGATGTATCAGGTTTGTGATTATCTGTGCTAATGCCCGGCTTGATTCCCGCAAACAAAATTCAAACAGCTTGCCTAGTTTCGGAGATAATGGTATAGGCGATTTCCATTAGTGGCGATATTATGACGTCAACTTTTTTTTTCTGGAAAGAATTTCCAAAATCGGAGATGGTTACTGCCTGTGAGTGGGCTTTCTGCATATACATGGCAAGTTTCACGAAGATCCGATGAAAACTCTGGGTTGTGAAACAAAAAATGTCAAAAACAGGAATGACGTCATAAAAATTGACATGACGTCAAAGTGATGCATCATATGTGCGGTAATTCATCTTAGCTAATGCCCTGTTCGATTCCCGCAAACAGAATTCAAAAAACTTGCCTAGTTTCGGAGATAATTTTTTGAGGCGATTACCATTAGCGGAGATATTTTGACGTCATAACTTTTTTTCCAGGAGGAATTTTCAAAATCTAAGATGGTTACGGTCTGCGCAGGGTATTTTTACATATATACGCCAAGTTTCAGGAAGTTTCGATGAAAACGGTAGGCTGTGAAACAAAAAAGTCCACAAGAAGAAGATGAAGAACAACAACTTGAGTAAGACTTAGAGATCCTCCACGAGGATCTAAAAATACAATGAAGAATATCACAAACTACTGAATATGTTAGCTGTATAATACTATCAGCACCAATTAAAAAAATAATTCCACCAAAAGAAAATACTTCACTGGAGGAAAGGTACTGATTGCAACTTTCCAAAAACAAACTTTTATTTGCAATGTCATTTTGGTTGTGTCTTGCTGAGACACGTTCATGGTCAATCTACCTCAAAATAATTTTATTGTCCAATGGAAGGTTTCATAAACAATTGCTTTTAATGGTAATGTAATGAAAGAAACTCGGAACAGTTGTATTTATCCAGTAACTACAGTGATGATAACTCACCGACTTGCTGTGTTACGTCACAATACCATAATACTTAAATTATATAGAAATAAATCACATAATACTTAAATCTAATAATCATTGCATTTATTTCAACAGCCTCTAACTTGTGTCATGCACTCAGGACTTCCCATAAATCATCACATAATCCCATAATACTTAAATCGTTACATAATACTAAATCTAATAATCATTGCATTTATTTCACCAGCCTCTAATTTGTGTCATCATGCACTCAGGACTTCCTATAAACCAGCTGAATGAGACCATTAACTACAATGAACACTTTGGTTGGCATCCGAAGGGCATCGAGGCAGACCTGCATGATGGTCTGGAGCGAGGCCTGCCTTCTCCCATCCTGCATCTGGCTGAGGTTTTCCTACAGAATGGAGCCTGCACCAATATTCGCTTATACATGCTGGCCACATATTATGCCTCAATCCTCATGTGGTGGGTTTGTGTGATCACACCGGCCGTGAAGTGTTCAATAAGGTCATAGCCTTCCCATTACATGATATTCGTTCCATAAGGTGTAATCTATAGGAGAGTATTATGAGCTGTTGTGCCATATGAGGGTCAATGTGTTGAAGAGGCCATTTTTTTTACCCTTCTCCAGGGTAGCTTTCACACTGTGGGCCTTCACAAATGGGCTGTTCTTGATCTTACCACACTATGGAGCATATGGTTTGCTACTGACTGGTACGTTCATGGGCCTGGCAGTCATTTCATACGGCACGACGAGCTCTGACCCTATATGCCAGATACGAGTCAATAATCAGCCTCTGAAGATGGAGCTTGGATCCAGTTTCTGGCTTACCCTCATTACTGGTAATTATCACTGTTATCATTTGTGGCCAAATGGGGTTGTGCAGAGTTTATACATTGTCTTGATTCAGCAGAACCTGTAACAGATAATTGTGTGCACCTGTCCCACATCCAATTCAAATGTAATTTTCCATTAGTTAGTTTCACAATAGCTGATTCTCTGGGTGTCATCATAAAGTAATCTTGTGAAATAAGTTTTGTGAGCAACAAGGAATTCACTATTCCATGAGCCGATATTATATTTTATGTCCTCCCTTTTACTCTGCTATTCCTGTTGTAAAATTACTTCCACCCTTCCTTTGTGTACACAATATGTAGATGACTTCAAATGGATTTTAAAACACTTTTTTGTGTTATTTTCACCAGCTCTCCTCTGCTATTTCCTTGGAATTATGGTATCGATTATGCATCACAAATACCCAAGTAAACTGAAAGAAATCTTTGATCTTCAAAAACACAAAGAAGAAAATCCTTTTCAAAGTGAGTTTTGTCAAAGTTATGTGAAGAATATTAATGTTATACTCTGTGTAAAGAGAGCTTGCAGGATGACCTCGAGGTAGCAGGTAGCACACGCACTCAGCTCCAAGCTGTTTAGCCTGGACTTAAATCCTCACCCAGCTATAACCTGTCATCCCAGTGTTTCACAGACAGGATGATTCATCAAGGTGTGTGCCGTCCATTGGATGGACGTTAAACTGGGCGTTCTGTCTCTCGCCATTTAGTTGGTGGACATCAAAGATCCCATAGTGTCCTTCGCGAAGAGCAGGCAACCTATCACCGGCTCTCTGAACAAATTCAAAATTTCTGCCCCAGCTACTGCTCGGAAAGCAATGGCAAAGCACTTAACTCAGGATAATCCTTGCCAAGAAACTGCTTCGGCAGCACCGATGCTCTGTAAGAGTTTCGCACATCACAATACTTTGAGAAAGTACTTCTACATGCATTGTCTATATTACAAACATAAAGTCACGATCTTCTGATGGATATTTTGCGATTTCAAGACTAAACTAAGAAAGGATTGGAAGACTTTGGTGATTACCAGCAAAATACAACAGTGTGGGCATTACCAACACAAGATTCCACAAATATAAAGGCAACAGAGAGAACTGGCTGAATGACCAATAGGAGGAGATGGGACATGCCCATCACTAAAATAACATTCAGAAGATTTTCAAGAAGACGGATAAGATATGCAGCAAATTTACTTTGAAAATACAAATCCTGATAAAAATAACAATGCAGGAACATTGGGAGGCAAAACAAATAGAAGAACAGTGGAAGGAGCACTTTGAGGATTACTGTAACATCCAAAACGTCATTGTTGAGAATTTATTAAGAGAATCACAGAGTAGAAATGGGAGTGAAGAAATACTTCTGATCCCACCTTTACTTGAGATGTGTGACACTCGTCACTCTTGTCAAGTGAGTGATGTCGAGAGATTAGGGCAGCAATATATAATTGGTTTTGGGTGCTGGCGAAAACCGAACTACCTTTTATCAAAAGACCATGTGGGACACTCAGAAAACTAGATGAAAGAATGATGATGGTATAATCAATAAATTATCTGATATCTTGGGGGTATCAATATTTTAAAAGTAAGAAATGATTAAATTAGGAAAGAGTTAGATCAACGAGAAACCTCATTGTAGAGGATACAAAAAAAGGACTTGAATGGTTTGGTCATATGAAATAAATGAAGCCAAACAATGTGGAATATACATAAATAAAGAATATACTAATAAATATAGAAGAATATAAAGAATATACTAATAAAAAGGAATATACTAATAAATAAAGAATAAAGTCTAACAGTGTTCTGATTAAGTGGAGAGAATTAAAGGCTGTCCATGCTGTAGTGTCGTGTAGAAGATGCTTAGCAGGCCGACACGAGCGGGGGAACAGTCGAGCCGGGCTGTGTTGCACAAGCGCGAGCGCGGGCGTACTTTGCCCGCAGCTCTCCTTTATTACGTACTCAGCACACTCACAAGCCGGGCGACTACGGCATCACTACGACGCCTCAGGCGGCGCGCACTCCTTATATTCCTGGCAGACACGATGCCCACGACGACCACTCCTCCCATCATCATGCCCCGCCCTGCATGCCCGCAGGCTATACCACACATGCAAGAGGATGTAACAAATGGAAACATGAAAATGAAAAAGCAATTGCTGCAACCACAGAAAGAAAAACAAACAGAGAGAGAGAGAGAGAAAGAGAGACAAAGAGAAAGAGATACAGAGGCATACATACACATACCACTTAATTCTTCTTCAGTATATGATGTTCCAGAACAGGCGTGAATATTTAATTATTAAACAGCTTCACTACATAATCTATAACTACAAGAGAGTCATTTGTGTCTGTGTGTGTCGCCATTTCTCAGAGATGGCCAAACGGGTCTTCATCAAACTTTCAGAGGTTCATGAGTGAGTGCTGTGGAGTGTTTTAGGCTAAAAAAATATTTTTCTGGAAATTTCAGAAACAAAGTTGAATATATTTTTTTATCGCTCAATGGTGCGTAAAGCCTTTGAAGCTATGTGGAAGGTCAGGTCAAGTCAGGTATGGGAGCATGCACCAGAGCAGCGTGAAGGTAATCTTCCTGTATAAAACACAGTGTGTGCCTGACCCCTTCATAAGGATGATATAAGAAGGGTTTTAAAGGCCAATCTTTTAACTTGAGTGTGTGTTCATTATGGTCTATTTTAGGATTAAAAAAATCGAAAAACTTTTTTTCATAAAAAAAGTAATTACGTCTCTTCTATTGGAAATGTAGACGGTGACAAGCAACCAGAATTTCAAGGGCGGTGTACAGAAGCGTTTAAAAAATAATACATACAAGGCACAGGGAGGTGAAATTCGCTGCACATGATGTGCAACACGCTCAGAGTAAAAAAGTGTTCGTTTACATCCGGAGGATGTCTAATAAATAAAGAATATAAAAGCACCCCTGACGCTAGGCCGAGGCTTCAGACTTTGGCATGCTAACGAGACTGTACCATCAAAATAAAATGTCCCAGAAGATAAAGAAAATATGATCACATTTGTACATGCAGTGTTTTAAAATAACACTTCTTCCTCTGAAACATCATATCTTCCAGTCTCCTTGAATATTTCGAATAAAATAATTCCAACCTGTCATTTTTGACGGTCTCTTATGCTGGTATTAAATAATCCCTGACCCCATTCATTAGTGGGTGCATGGAATTGTTTTATCCACTCACGAAATAATAGAAAAAACCAATTATATTTCTTCAAAATGCCAACAGGATGAGAACAGCACCAGGCAAAGCCGGGTACCCCTGACAGTGTTCCACAATACAGTCAATAAATATTTAATTATTGCATCACTTCAGGACATACTGTAACACAAACATCAACTACTGAAGAAGAGAAAATATTTAACCATGCAGGTTCGTGTTCCGCTCATTGTAATCTGTGTGCATTACGTGAGAAACACATCGTGAAAAATGAGCTGTAATTATAGGACTGCAAGAGCAGAATGTCATATTACTTTAACGATGATGAACCATAATGGATATATAATTAGAGCACAAATGGATTTCGTTGTGATTCGTTCATATTGTTTCACGTAGTTTTGAGATTATTCTTATTTAGGCTTTTGACAAATTAATACATGTGACGTTCAGCACTTCCACCAACAAGATACTCACTAGTCATCCGAGAACACACCAATACAACTGTCCCAAAGCATACATAGAATTAATAACACATTTCGGAAACATTTTCAATGCTGCACAAAAATAGAAAAATAAAAATAAAAACACGTGGTGTGTGTGTGTGTGTGTATATATATATATATATATATATATATATATATATATATATATATATATATATATATATATATATATATATATATATATATATATATATATATATATATATATATATATATATATATATATATATATATATATATATATATATATATGTATATATATATATATATATATATATATTTATATATATATATATATATATATATATATATATATATATATATATATATATATATATATATATATATATATATATATATATATATATATATATACACACACATACATATATATTATTATTATTTTTTTTTTTGAAGAAGAAGAAGGCGCTTCCAACCAAAAGTAAAACCTTGATCAACTCCGCTAATTTGAGTAAAAAAGCAAGAACAGATCCGGTCTCAGGCAACGTTTCGCCGACTTCGCAGCCGGCTTCCTCGGGCACAATAGACCCTGAGTCTCGGCATGTGTCCGGTTTTTATTCCGAAACGACCGCTCATTTCCGGGTACGTGCTGGTGCTCAAGGTCAAATGGAGGAGTGCTTTCATAATTTTATTTTGCGAAAGCAAAAAAACAAACAAACACAAAAACAAACGTCAAATCACATCATTGATGGAGTGCTCTGCTCTTTTTTGTGTTTAGTAACACGTGACTGGGTTTTGTATGTGTGTTGTTGTTTTTGTGATGTGTGCACTTGTTGTTTTTGTGTTTCCAGGGTACGAACATGGCTGGTTTTGTGTCCGGGTTGGGCATGACCATGTGTTGGTTGTGCGAGTGTTGCGGTTCTCGTTGGGTGTTGTGCACATGTGGATGTGGTGTTTGGGATTGAGTGTTATTTGTTGCTCACCTTATCCAGCCGTTTGCACCGTCCAGTTTTTGCCATTTTCATCAGAGATGTGTATTGTGTGGGTATGTCCATCATCTCCTCAGTTAGGCCATCCTGCCGGCTCTTCACATACCATGCTGCCAAAATCAGCCTGTGTCGTTTTTAGATGTCGTGTCTTGGGCACGGATCCCATAAAAGTCAAATTTATGGGCAGATTGCAGGCAATGACGTGCTATAGCTGACTGTGTCACCTTTCCAAGCCTAATTGTTTGATTATGTTCATCTAGCCATTGTTTTAAATTTCTTCCAGTTTCATCAATGTAGAATTGGTCACAGTCTTTGCATGATGAATGGTAAACAACTCCAGGTTTATCACCAACTGGTATTGGGCCCTTTAGTTTTGAGATGACACTACGGATGGTGTGTAGACTGTAGAGGCTTGTAGGCTACGCCAATCCATGCACCACATACTATCCTGCCAATCCTTTCAGAAAGGCCCAGGTGGTATGGCAGAACACAGTGTTCAAGTGTGACTGGCTCCTTCCGTTCTGTCCTTTTGGGCTCTTCCAATGTGGGGAGTATCCCCTTGCTGAGCAGGACTCCTCTAACAAATCTGATTTCTTTAATTGCGTCAGCTTTGGATGATGACACTGTCCATGCGTTGCCTGAGACCGGCAACTTGCTTTTTCTTGAGACCGGCAAGTCTGCTCTTGCTTTTTGCTCAAATAAGCAGAGTCAATCTAGTTTTCTACTTTTGTCTGGAAAGCACCTCTTTCTTCTTTAAGAATGTGTAATCCCAACTGCCCCAATATTATACAATGTGTATGTATATGTGTGTATATATATATATATATATATATATATATATATATATATATATATATATATATATATATATATATATATGTATATATATATATATATATGTATATATATATATATGTATATATATATATATATATATATATATATATATATATATATATATATATATATATATATATATATATATATATATATATATATATATATATATATATATATATATATATATATATATATATATATATATATATGTGTATATATATATATATATATATATATATATATATATATATATATATATATATATATATATATATATATATATATATATATGTGTATATATATATATATATATATATATATATATATATATATATATATATATATATATATATATATATATATATATATATATATATATATATATATATATATATATATATATATATATATATATATATATATATATATATATATATATATATATATATATATATATATATATATATATATATACAGTGGGGAGAAAAAGTATTTGATACACTGCCGATTTTGCAGGTTTTCCCACTTACAAAGCACGTAGAGGTCTGTAATTTTTATCATTGGTACACGTCAACTGTGAAAGACGGAATCTAAAATAAAAATCTTGAAAATCACATTGAATGATTTTTAAATTATTAATTTGCATTTTATTGCATGAAATAAGTATTTGATACATCAGAAAAACAGAATTTAATATTTGGTACAGAAACTTTTGTTTGTAATTACAGAGATCAGACGTTTCCTGTAGTTCTTAAGCAGGTTTTGCACAGACTGCAGCAGGGATTTTGGCCCACTCCTGCAAACAGATCTTCTCCAGATCCTTCAGGTTTCGGGGCTGTCGCTGGGCAACACAGACTTTCAGCTCCCTCCAAAGATTTTCCATTGGGTTCAGCTCTGTAGACTGGCGAGGCCACCCCAGGACCTTGAGATGCTTCTTACGGAGCCACTCCTTTGTTGGCCTGGATGTGTGTTTCGGGTCGTTGTCATGCTGGAAGACCCAGCCACGCCCCATCGAAAATGCTCTTGTTGAGGGAAGGAGGTTGTTGGCCAAGATCTCGTGATACATGGCCACATCCATCCTCCACTCAATATGGTGCAGTCGTCCTGTCCCCTTTGCAGAAAAGCATCCCCAAATAATGACGTTTCCACCTCCATGCTTCACGGTTGGGATGGTGTTCTTGGGGTTGTACTCATCCTTCTTCTTCCTCTAAACACGACGAGTGGAGTTTAAACCAAAAAGCTCTATTTTGGTCTCATCAGACCACATGACCTTCTCCCATTCCTCCTGTGGATCATCCAGATGGTCATTGGCAAACTTCAGACAAGCCTGGACATGCGCTGGCTTGAGCAGAGGGACCTTGCGTGCACTGCAGGATTTTAATCCATGACGGCGTAGTGTGTTACTGATGGTTAATTTTGATACTGTGGTCCCAGCTCTCTTCAGGTCATTGACCAGGTCCTGCCGTGTCGTTCTGGGCTGATCCCTTACCTTTCTCATGATCATTGAGGCTCCA